>NW_024582823.1:195878-210263 GCF_018398535.1 Haplochromis burtoni
TAAGGTTTTTTCTTCTTTTACTCATCTGGTTGCCTGGTAACGTCTTCCAGTAAAGGAGTCCCTGAACCCCCGATTAACTGCAAATTATAGTTGAAAATTAAGGTTTAGTGCAAATTTAGAAAAAGAAAAAGAAATTCACTTTTTTATCTGCCAAAGTGAAAACTTCCCTTCAGTTCACAAAAACACAAACACAACCTTGGACTGTAGACTTTTATGTCTAATGAGGCCTTTGTAATGGTGTTACACATTGGGTTAATTGCTTAGTAAAGTCCTGTTTTGAAGCTTCAATTTAAAAGTTCTGGCCTTTGCCATCCTAGTTTTGTGAAACCAAGTGTGACAACTTCACATTCATGATCCATTTATGCTACAGTGACTGTGTCCAATATTCATATGTATTTGCGTACATAGAGCCTATTCAGAGGGTTTTCAACCAACGCAAATGTACTCAAAAATCCCAAATGTTGCTCAGCATGGATGATGCTGTGATTAGTCAACATATCGGGGTGACAGGGATGGGAGCAACAGCAGAGTTCACCAGAAATGTGAACAAAATTTTTTTTTTCTATTCAGGCTTGTGTTGATCCAGTTCTTACTCTACCAGGGTGCTGCAGTCTATCCCTGATACTATAGGGCGAGGGGCGGGGTACACCCTGGACAGATCACCGGCCTGAGAGACAGACAACCATTCACTCTCACATTCACTCTTATGAGCAATTTAGAATCACCAAGTAAACCAACCTCACTAACTGCATGTCTTTGGACTGTGAGAGGAAGCAGGAGTACCTGTGAGAACCCACGCAGACACAGGGATAAACTGTGTCTCATGTCTGCGTGGGTTCTCCCCACTCCACACAGAAAGGTCCCGACCAGATGGTGGATTCAAACCCAGGACCGTCTTGCTGTGATGCAGTCAAACAAAATACAGCATGAAAAACAGAGACAGAGGCAGGAGTGAACACTTTGTCTTTCACTCTTCTCCTCAGCTGACTGATGGACCAGCAGCAGCACAACCTGGAGTATCTACAGACCAGCTGCATCACATATTTCTGACACTGTGCCCATCTGACAACATACAGTTTCTGCATGTAGACAGGCCACGCACAGACTGCGAATGTGATAGCTTCACTGAACAATAATTTCTCCACAAGTCAAACTGTTAATGCCAAATGATTCTCTACAGCACACCTTGCTTTATTGCTTCTTTTACTCTAAATTAGATCCTCATTTATAAAGTATATATCATGAAAGACTCAAAAACACCTTAAACAAGCGACTGAGGCCAAAACTTTATCAGGAAAGTGTTCACCGAGGTTATAATTTCAGGGCAAAGTTAGGTAATCTCCTCACAGACTTCTATACAGGCAAACTTCTCTTTTAAACCAGAGGAGTCGCCCCCTGCTGGCCATTGCATAGAATCATTTGGCTCTACTTTTCAGACCTAAAGCTCCACCCATCCATCCATTTGATGCAGAACTTACTGTCTCCTCTCTCTCCTCTCCTGTCAGATCAGGTCCAGGAAGCGTCTGGCTAAAACTGTGCTTGTGTTTGTCGGCTTGTTTGCGTTCTGCTGGCTCCCGAGTCATGTGATCTACCTGTACCGCTCCTACCACTACAACCAGGTGGACACGTCGCTGGGCCACTTCATCGCCAGCGTGTGCGCTCGCATCTTGGCCTTCACCAACTCCTGTGTGAACCCATTTGCTCTGTACCTGATGAGCAAACGCTTCAGGAAACACTTCAAAAAGCATCTTCTGTGCTGCTCCGCTCCCACAGAGCTGCGCAGCCAGAGCAGCAGGAGCACAAATGTAACGACCGTCTGAACCAATCGGTGTTCATGAACTTCACGCCCATGCTTTGGCAGGATTTGAGCCACTTTTGAGTTCAGTAACATGATAGAAAATTATTATATCATAATAGTACCTGAATTAAATGAATTAAAGATCCTCTGAGGTCTAAGTTGTCGTGATGACCCCAAACCAAAGTCTGAACAGTCAGAATATGTAATTTTGGTTCTTCATACATTGTTCTCCCAATTCTAGACAGAAAACAAAGAACACATTTAAAACTTTTCAAGTTTCAAAACTTTGAAAACTTTTGTTTTGGCCTTACATGTGGTCAGGGTTACCAAAATGTAACTGTATAAATCATATCTGTTAAAATACAAGCAGATGTTATGGATAAACTAAAACCACTGCTTAGTGTTGCAGGCTGTGTCTGCCATATGTTACTGTATGAGGAAATGTATGATGAGTTGATCTCAGCGCTGCACAAAAATAGAAAGGCAAAAAAAACATACACTCACGAGCAACTTTCTTATGTACACCATACTAGTACTGAGTTAAACCAAGTTTGATGGAAAAAGATACTAGTAAGAATTTTCAGAGATTTCTCTTCACAATGATGCAACAACATCACAGAGTTGCTGCAGATCAGCTGCACATCCATGATGTTCTAACACATCCCAAAGCTGCTGGATTAAGATCTGGTGACTGTGGAGGCCATGTGAGTACCGTGATCTCATTGTCATGTTCAAGAAAACACCTGAGATGATCTGAGCTTTGTGACATGGTGTGCTATCCTGCTGGAAGCAGCCATCAGTGATAGATACATGGTGTCATAATAGGATGGACATGTTAAGCAACAATACTCAGGTAGGCTTGGGTGTTTGAATGATGCTCTGGTGGTTTTAAGGGAAAAATCGCCCACGCCACTAAACCACCAGCAGCCTGAACAATTGATACAACACAGGATGCATTCTTATGCTCATGTTTACGTCAATTTCTGATCCTACTAGTCAAAGGGTCCAGCAGAAATTAGAACCCATTGAACCAGCCTCACTTTCCTGTCCTTAGCTGACAGGAGTGGCACCTAGTGTGGTCTTCTGCTGCTGTAGCCCATCCAGAGATGCTCTTCTGCAGACCTGGGCTGTAATGAGTTATTTGAATTAATAATGCCTTCCTATTAACTTAAATGAGCCTGACTATTCTCCTTTGACCCCTGAAATCAATAAGACATTTTCACCCAGAGAACTGCAGCTCGTTGGATACTTTTTCTTTTTCAGACCATTCTCTGTAAACCCTTAAGAGAGTTTAATGGGAATAAATCCAAGGAGATCAGCATTTTTTGAAACAAACAATATCACGTTCAAAGTCACTTAAATCACATCTCTTCCACATTGTGATGCTCGGTTTGAACTTAAGGAGGTCGCCTTGATCATATCTACATCCCTAAATGCATCGAGTCACTTCCATGTGATTGGCTAATATTTGTGAACCCTTAATAAGGTGGTCAGTGAGTGCATTTGAATATGAACATCTGTCAACCTATAATATAAAAAAGTTATATGAAGTCTTCTTTAAAAACATGATGCAGATGTTTATCTCAAATCTTTGCAGATGTAAAACCACAAACCATGCGAAATAAAACTGGGCGTTGTTGTATATTGTATAGTTTTCTGTTGCATTAAATGACGTGTTCCACTCCCACTTGCGTTGCGAACCATGCATGAAATGGCTCAATATTTATTTTGTTGTTTGTTTATATCTACAGTATGCCATTTTTAAGGAAAAATGTCAGCGGAGGAGCGATCGCCTGTGACATTTGAAAGTTCATAAGCTGTAAAAATCTTCAAGCTGAACGCAGTAACTTGTGCGCTTCAGTGTAATGCAGAGAAACATTAAGCCACATTTATTGGCTGTTTTTTTTAAATCCCATTATTAAAACTGTGAGATATCACACATTGTGTGTGCAGTAATGTGAGGTAGTGAAGTGTTGATTGCTTGTGTACAGCTGTGCAGTGTATCAGTTACATTCAGCAGATATTTGTTGCTTCAGAGTAACGTGTTTGAAGATGAACCCAACAGCCTTCTTTTTCTTTTGATGTAATGCTGCAGCCATTTAAAGCAACCAGAAGTTGTTGTTTTATTTCTTTTATTTGGACGAATATTCAATTAAATTTTTATTTTGTGACTAATTTTTAGTCACGAAATATAACCTCAACCGCTCTGTGTCGTCCTTTGTCGGAGTAAGAATGTCAATCCCAACAAAAATTAATGTACTGTTGTAAAAATGTGAAGAATAAACAAACATAAAATGGCCTTATTAGTCCAGCATCAACTTAGAAATAACGGATGCCTTGTTTCTCAACATTTTGCTGTATTAATATCTCCAGTTCTCCTTTTTAAGCAACCTTTTTTTTGCATTTCATCAAACCTAAATAAATATAAAACCTGGGGATGAGTTCGTCTGTATCGCAGTACAAAGTCTTTCCCTGAGCTGCTTGTGTGACCTTTTCCTAACGAGCGACTCGACCGAACGGAGCTCAGAACTGAGACATAAAATCATCTTGTTGGTAATAATTTTATTTAATTGCCCGATTGAGGTTTTTTGTAATCTCTGAATGAATCAGCAATGAATTAAGGCCTAATTTTATATCAGGAGTTTGATGGTAAGTTTCAAACTGAGCAGCAGGAGACTCATTATAATGCACACCTTTACAAATGAGCGGTACATGCTATATACAGCCCTTACAAAGCCTTTTCTGAAGGCTCAGGTTTTTCTTTGCTGTCTTGGTGAAGACACGTCAAGTTAAATCTGTTCCAACAAGTTCTTTCAGGTCTTTGCAGAGGTGACCTTTCAGAGTGACATTTGAAGTCAGAAAATTAATTCCCCCTGAGCAACATCAGCCACAAAACACACTCTAACCCTCAGTTATTTGGATCCTTTACTGCAGCTGCTGTTTTCCTTCAGTATATTTTGTTTTTATTTTTCTGCCCCTCATTATTAAACTCTTATTTTGAGCCACAGCACATGCAAGTACACAAATGTATCATTCACACGCAGCTCAGTCGTAATCAAGCATAAAACAGTTTGTCTCCAGAAGCTTTGTTCTCTTCAGGATGGTGTCTGAGGTGCGTCTTGTGACATAAATACACTCACCGCCCACTTTATTTTTCAACTGCTCTTTAGCAGAAATATCTAATGAGCCAGTCACATTGCAGCAAATCAGTAAATTTATCCATGTAGGAATGGTCAAGATGCTGTGTTGAATTTCCAGCTGAGAGAACTGAATGAAAAGGACAAAATATCCACGGAGCAGCAGTTCTCTTGGGGAAAATGTCTCGGTGATTTCAGAGGTGAATAATCAGACTGTTTCAAGCTGATAGGAAGGCAACAGTGACTCAGAGAAGACAAAGAAATGCAGAACATCCTTGAATCCACAGTGAAATGTAGCAGACGAGCAACAGCAGCAGGAGAACACATCAAGCTAGAATTGACTCAAGATCATCAAAACTGGACAACAGAAGATTTAAAAAAAATGTTTCCTGGTCTGATGGGAATTCTGCTGCAACATTCAGATGATGTATCATTGATTAAGGCTGCTGGAGATTATTGGTGCGCGGATATTTTCTTGGGCCTGTTGGTACCAATATCCTGCAGCATATCTGAGTATTGTTGTCCAAGATAAGGACAATGCCAGACAGTACCTCCCAGCCACTCCATGAGGTCCAGTCACAGGAGCACAGTCAGTGAAAGACTTGGATTACCCTAAATGCACCACTGACCGACAAAGGAAATCATTTCTGCCTGTGGCTAACTTGCAGTACAATTCCTCCACCTCCATCTAAAGCACACAAATACACACCGCAGCACATCCTCTACAGAAGAAATAAAGCCAACATGATATGAAGCACCTCAACTTCAACTATTTAATTAGGTGTAATATACTGGAAAATGTATAACTACAGTGTTTTGTGTTAATTCGGGCTATTTTGTTATATTTTGTAACCTTGTAATATATTGTATTATTTGATTTAGTTCAGTTAGTTACTGTCCTAATGCTCCATATCACAAAGCTCAGATCATCTCAGACTAGTTTTTTGAACATGACGACAGGTTCACTGTGACCAAACAGTTTCTACAGTCACCAGATCGCAATCCAGCAGAGCACCGATGGGATGTGGTGTAACGCAAGACTTATGTCATGGATGCGCAGTCGAAAAATCAGCAGCAGCTGTGTGATGCTGTCATATCAACACTGACCAAACTGTATGAGGAATGTTTCAGGCGCCTTTTTGAATCAGCATCACGAAGAATTAAAGCAGTTATAAAGCATCGTGTGAGGTGCACAGAAACCCTCAGTCTTACTCTGTGTGATGTCAGAGAGATGATGTGTGATGGCCACCTCGGCCCGTGTACTAACGGCACTACGAAAGATTCCACAAATAAAAACACAGAAATGTGAACAAAACAGGCCACATTCAAAGTTTACAAAACCATTAGAAACATTTATGAGAAAAATTATTTTAACATAAGATTTGGGTTTTTTTTGTTGTTTTTTCAAAACTTGCCACCTGCATTACCCAGAATGCAACTCTCTAACATTAGTGGTGTGAATTCTCCTGTGTTGTACTCATAGGCACACAGTCTGTGGTTGCTACAAAGCTACAAAAAGGTCTGATCTGCAGTTTTCACCCCCAGCTGATGCTTATTCAAATGACATCCACAAAGCTTCCTGTGGAGCTAGTTTTTATACAACTTATTTTTAATATATGCACAAGTACTCCCAAACATAAAAGACTTTGATGTGTAAAATTGGCAATGTTCAACTTTAAAAACATGTTGGAATCATGTAAAATTCATGAGCGCTTAAAAGAAAGTACAAAAATACAAAAACCTGACACATAAAGTCCCTGCAGGATGAACAGAGCTTATCCTGAAGCGTCCCTCCCTTGTATCCAAAAGATTTCATTGAGCAGCTCTCAGAAAGCTGTTATTACAATACTAAAAGCATCTGAATTATGAAGCTATGGATGAAAACTCTCTGAATGTGGACGCCTTTTATCCTTTCTTCTTGAAAAGGCGAAGCAAAAAAAAAAAAAAAAGCAAAGGACGGCAGAGATGTGTCATTGGTAGAGGAGGAAGTCCTTGATACTGTGAGGGACAAAGAGGCTCGAGGCCCTGTGCAGACGACTCTTTCCGAGACTTCGACGAATACGTAAGCGACAGAGCTGAGACAGAGAGCAGGGACCTGGGAACAGGAGGCAGATCACAGCTGTTAATAAAAGGAAGTGAGGGTCCTCTATGTAAGTGCAAAAAGGTCAAAGGTCAAGGTCAAAGTTATTTATATAGGACATTTCCAGACAGACGATGCTGCACAAAGTGCTTAACAATATAAAAATACCATTAAAAAGAAACAATGTAAAACAATAATAACAATATGAAACAATGACAGGACAATAACACACCTCTGCTCAGCAGTGCAGCTCTCACTGAGCTGTTTGGCTTCGACAGATCAAGAGGAGTCTTCGCCTCGGCGTTCCTGCGACACCCATCAGCTCCAAAGTCCAGGAGAAGATGCACAATGTCAGCTCCTCCCCCCAAAACTGCAGCATGCAGAGGACTGTCCGGCCCGCATCCGATCTGAACATCTGCTCCTGCTCAAACATGCAAACAGAGTGCAACACCTAACAGCACGCAAATCACACAATTCTGATTAAAACCCATCCGTGCGTTGTAAGTGATTTATTGTTAAAGCAGCACGTTGTTATATATTAGCGACTAATAAAAAAGTTTTCAAAAATAAATCCAAAGCACAGCTCTGAATAGTTTTGAGACTGGCTGTCACGTCTGACAGGTTGGATTGATTAGAAAAGCTTTTAAACGTGTGCTGATGTGAACTGTGACACCGAGTTTCTGCTACGATGGAAAGCGAAAGAGAGAAACTGCAGAGCGTGCCACTAAAAGTAACTCAGAGCCCAGCAGGAACAAAAAATGGCAGCTGTATTTAAATATTATATGGCTGGAACGAACGGTTCTGTCCTCTGTTGGTTCACCTTTGCTCGGCGATTATCGTTTCAAACGTGGAAAATCCAAGACAGACGTGTTAAATGTCAACTGACACCTTCAAGTGCCTCGGTTTGTCTGATAAGCAGAGCCAAACTCGAAGATATGCGGTCTAGTTTGAGCATTTAAGTCCCAAAGATGAAAGGCGGCACAGAAGAAAAGCTTCACAACTAAGTTATGTCAAAGGAAGAAATCCTCTCGTTTGAGAAAACACTAAATGAAATAATTAACTAATCATTGCACCTCTGACTCAGTTTAAGAATCAATAAGTTGTTTTTTTAAATCTGATTCTTTCTTTCTTTTACAACTGTATACAGCAAATAAAAGAGCTGTTACTGTGTTTGCTGAAACAACTGTTTGATAGACTGGTTTGTGTAATTACAAGAGTGGAGTTTTTCATTTAAAAAAAACAACTTCAGACTATTATACAGACTGGGCCTTGAAGTGCCTTAATTTTCATGACTGAAACAAACAAAAAGCAAAGGTGTGACTGGTGATTATTCCTGACTTATATTACCTGAATACAGCAGCACCTCTACGCAGGCTGCAGCCCGGGCCATGCAGGCAGAGTAGAGTGGCGTCCCAACGTCAGGCAGCTCCAGATCAATCTGAGCTCCATGGGCCAGCAGCAGCTCCAGGCACTCTCGGTGATCTGGAGGAGAAGATGACAAATGCTGACATGTAGTCCACATTCATAACCAGAAATTTCTTGTAAATGGATACCTTTGTGTACCTTTCTTGGCAGCCTCATGGATTGGAGATGCCAGCTGGTAGGTGGTGTGGATGGAGGCACTGTGCTGCAGGATGAGCTTGAGGCAGGCAGCGCTCCCGCTGCTGCAGGAATTGAAGAGAGGTGTGGCGCCATCTGTTGACACTGCCATTGCCTTGAGAATGATGTTTGTGAGGAAATGCATCCAAAAGAACGGAGTGTACCTCATTCATTTATTCATGCATGTGACACAAACATACACAAATGCTCAAACAGAGCAAACACACGAGACAACCAACAACTGAAGGCTTCTTTGCATGCAGATTTCAGCTCTGACCTTTCTCCAGTAAAATCTAAACTCTTCAGCAACAACACCAGGTTTAAAACGTGTGAAAACAAAAATCTGTGGTAAAGCGGGAGAATCTGTGAGTTCGCAAATGAGCTCAGCTCTTTTTGAACTGCACAATTTCAGGCATCCTGTAGTGAAATTTACAGGAAAGTGAGTACGATGCTCAAACCAATCAAATCAAGCAACTGAGGTGCAGATTTTTTCAGCTGTAAACTAATTGGTTTACCAAAATAACTGCATTAACTATTTAAAAATTACAGCCCTTTTTATAACATCCATCCATCCATGAGGTTATTGGGGCACTTACACATAAGCCCTCACTAATATTCTGATTATTTAGCTGGACAAGCTAATATAATTTTAAATATAGGGGTTGTTTTTAATACATGAAGGCCTAAAGTCCATTTGCTGGGTTTGCTCTCTTGTGACACAAGCCAAAGTCTTTTATATCAACTTCACAATGATAAAACGAATTGTTAGATTCCCCCCATCCCCAGTGTTTTATTAGTGTATGTGAAGTTTAGGATTGAGTTTCAATCCATCAAATACTTTTCAAACCAAAAGTGAAGGGATCCATTTTCATGTATGATCAAAGCAATGAGACGGTACATAAATTCTTATCACTAAATACAAAATATCAGATAAAGTAATTCATCTTATGAGTGCAAAAATAATCTTTATTTGGAAAAAAGACGTTAAATGCCTGCATTTCAACCCAAATGCTCTTAATTTAATATATATTTTTTTTTAAAATGTAGCCTTTTCTGTAACCTCTTTAGGGTGCATCTGTACATAATTTCAAAGTTTTGAGGTTCTGAAACGTGTTTGAGACCATGCTAGCACAACAAAGGAGGGTTTACGATATGACGTTCTTATACTTCTGTGGGTTTTTCCTTTTGATGAAACCTTAATGCTAGACAAGTTAAACAGAATCATTTTCCAAGTCTTTGTTTGTCTAAGAAAGAAATACCAAGAGTGAGCGATGACCTAATTATCTCACGTCACATAAATCAAATGTATGCCTGGCCTCACATTTGTTTTGGGCAATAGCCAAATGATCTATAATCTCCATCAGGCATCAAGTTCAAAAAGGATAAGCAAAATAAAACTTGTGGGTTTCTTTGATGACAGAAAAATGTATCTGTTCCTTCTTACATTGGCTCCATTATCCAGAAGAAACTTGGCACAAGCGTAACGACCCCCGAGGCAAGCCTCGTGGAGCGGCGTGACCCCGTCCATGGTGACTGTGTCAACATGGAAGCCCTGCAGGGAGAGATCAGAGGATTTTCATTTGACTTCTTTTCAAGAAGTCTTCGGGTTGTAGACTGTAAGTACTCGACGTACAAATCAAGATTTAAGATTACCTGAGCGATAAGGGCCCTGAGGTGGAGGAGTCTGCCCTGAAAGGCCGCTTCATGGAGCGGAGTTCTGTCAGACCAGAAGTCTGAGACACAGAGAGTCAAATTAGTTATGTTTCCACATTCAGAAAGCACAAAGACCAAGACCACTGTAACCTCATCCACAAACATACACACTTCTGGCAGGGCTGGACTGGGACAAAAAAAAAAAATCAGCCCAGGCATTTTGACTAGAGACCGGCCCACCAGGTATTATAGGAAAAACCATAAAGCCTTTGAATGAAAACAAACGTTGTTGTGACAGTGATGTACACAGTCTTGTTGGTATATATGTATCAATCTAATAAACTTAAACCTACACCACCCTCCCTATTCTGGTATTCTAAACAGTACTTAGCCGAAACCCAAAGACTGCTTGGTTGAGTTAACTTCCTGAACTATCTACAACATATGGTGGAAACCTGAAATTAAGACAGAAGACTAGAGGTGAGACATGACCATTACTGAATATTAAAAATAATAAATGACAGATTTAGTGATATTTTCATAAACTATTTATTTACCACATCAATAAACAGCATGGCAGGGCAAAATATTTTTTCTAACATGGCAACCTTTTAAAAGTGAAAGGAGACAGAAAGACAAGTGAGAAAGAATAAAACTTAACTGACTTTTTGATGGCATTTTACACAAAGTACTAGTACAGTATCTAGAAAATGTGGGAAAATACTGGCATCATGTACAGTACTTTCTTCTGAGGAAATTATGTTGGGACCCTGAAAAAAAACTTACTACATACAATAATGGATTTCTATAAATTTGACATCAGATGAAAACTTTGGTTGTAAGATTCGGATAATTATTTGTTAAAAGCTAGAAATTTTAAATGAGAATAACAAAGAAAAGTATTTCTTTGTGCCCCCCTTTCCCTGTTAATGCCCTACCTGGCCCCATGGCAAAAGCCCCTGCACAGTTACCAGCTGTCAGCTACATAAAAAAAAAGGATCCTGGTGTTATTTGTCTCTCAGAAACAGTTCATAGCTTTCCTTCAACCCATTCATGTCACCTAAAAGGTTAACCTGTTGACAGCTCTGATGATGAATCATCACATCTCCTGGTTTCATCTTCATGTTTCCCTCTCACCAGATAACCAAACCGACATCATGACCAGCAGCTTTTACAGCTGTGGCTCCAACAAACATCAGCTGATACTAGAAAGTAATATTAAATAAATTCTAACAACAGCTGATCACGTTTAAAGGCGCTTCTGCTGTTTAACGCGACCCCTGCTAGTTTCCTCTTTCTGGCGCAAAGCGGGAGATAAACAAGCAAGGGAGAAAAGCAGATCAGCTGATCATTGATCAGTTTCATGATTGAAGTAGCAGCAGGAGAGGGAGGGGGAGAATGAGAGAAGAAGAGGCTGCTGACAGCATAAAGACAGAATAAATCCAGCTTTGTGTCTTTTTTTATTGTAGCTGAAGTCCGGGACAAATCCGTTTATTTTCAGCTCAATACAAAACATGTAATATTAACTCTGAATACCAGAGGATTCCGTTTTTTTACAGGACGGAAGGCAACTCTACTAACTAACCTTGAATAAAATAAAGTTCACTATCAGTAACATCATAGCACCCACCCAACTGTATAGAAACTCCGTCATGCTAGCTAGCACACAGTACGAGTTATCGTCACTGACTGTAAAAAGTTAGCACAACAAAAATAAACTGCACCTAAACTTGGTTTATATCTGACCCAGACAGGCTGCAGGTCATAACTTCTTACCTGAAGCTCATTTCACCTGACAGCCGCCTTGGGTCTCTCCACCTCCGCCTCCCCTTCCCCCCATCCACCTGCTGGCTTCCACCACTTGCTAATTTTACTGAATCTGTGAAAGCTCCACCATAGCCACTACCAAACAATTGAGTTATTTTTACACGTCTGCCAGCATCTATCCAATCCGCCACCTGTCACTGTTTACACGGTTAGGGGGGGAAAAAGACAACAACAACAAAACATCGGCCCATTTAAACCAAAAATTACCATCGCCCACCTGGACTGCCTGGACTGATAGCTGGACTGCCCGATGGCCAGACCAGCTATGACTTCTGGTTTCTCAACATGACCCCAACCCTAAAATGCTAAACCGGTTTCATCCCAGATGTCTACAGCAGCATCAGACTTCACATGGAAAGCTTTTAGGCCTGGAAACACTAATGCAAAAAAACCATCCAAACATTAAACTCACCAGCCATCAGCGAGTTACACACCAACCCTCCGTAGATGGACAAAGGCCTCTCCCAAGGTTGCGACCACAGGGAAACGTCTGTTTGCACAGCAGCCATGATGAAAACGAAACAGCAGCAGATTCCTTCACCTCCTTCACCCAGCCAGATACACAAACCTGAATCCGGCCTTCCTCACTCTCTTATCTGGGCCCTTGGTCACCTCCCCCACATTACTACCTTCCACCCACTCTCACCCCAGTGAATGGCCAGAGTTAACGGTATATGCATTACATTACAATAGCTGCTAGAATGATCCTGAGGTGTCTTCAACAAAGCACTTAAAGACACACAGACCAGGACAAGCCCCATAAGACCCTTAAATATATTACTGCCACATGAACTAAATGAAATGCCTTAAACTAACAAAAAAAGTCCCTAGCTCCAACAGAAACATGTTGTCTTAACATTGAACACATGCTGAACTTCTTGATATGATGTTTGTTTCTGTCTTGCAAATCCCCGTCGCTGACCCTGAAGAGCGACACCTCTTTATCAGCTCCTTTTTCACAAGTGTGGTTTTTTTTGGCACTCTTCCTTACAATCAGATTCATCTACAAAAGAAATATTTGTTTGATGCCTCTCCAGGATCTGCAAAAATTACATGTGAGAACATAGCACATGCCATATATATTAGAAAGTACACTTTGGTTCCCACGTTGGGTTTTCTGAAAGTTTACTTATCATTTGAAGAAAAGAAAAAGAAAGAAAAAAAAAGCTCGCAGGTTTCAAAGGAGTGTCAATCATGAAAGCTACTTTTAGACGCTTCCTCATTCACAAAGGTACCGCAGTAGGTAGGAGCGTGTACACCGCTGCACTACGGCATTCATGATAAACAAACATGCTCTGACACGCTTCACAAAACAGTGGATTTTATTTAAAAAACAAACTTTGAGGTCTCTCGATAAGTTACAGTAGCTTTGTTTCCCTGTGAGCTTACAAGCAGCCAGCCCTTTACCCTCTCTGTTCAATGTCATCTTTACATTTTCAAAAAGTGCTTATAAATTCTCAAGGTGTGCAACAAATTCCAGTTATTTAAAAAAGTCTCTTCCACCAACTCCCTTTTGGTGAGTAAATGTAAACAAAATGTTAGCCCGCACCATGAAGATCACATAGGAAACTTATATAAGCAGTTTGAAGAGAGGCAGAGGTGCTGAGAGGTCACTGTCATCAACTTTCTGTTTCTGTTGCTCTCTGTGGCACATCAGGAGTAAGCCTCATTTTTATGGCTCTTTTCCTGTCTCCACTGTCGCCGAGGGCCTGTGGCGTCGACGGCGAGATCCATGACCCCATCAGGCATCAGCCACTGCAGGAGCAGCAGGAAGAGGAAGTCCAGCACGGCCACAAACGCAAAGATGGAGCCAGCGACGGGGCCGCAGTGAGCCCTCAGCCTCCGTAACCGTCTGTCCAGGGGAAGAACTTCCTCTCCGACCACCCTGTCGTACACCTGACAGGGAAAAAACACATTGATCACCTGAGTGTCCTTCAGTAGTTAAACATGTAAAAACCACCACCTAGACATAAACTGGAATATATTTTTTTAGGATTAGATTTGGATTTGTTTTAGAAATTCTAAATACTGAAATAGACTTTTGTTGTTGTTGTTTTGCTGTGTTTATTTTTTAAAAATGCTGTGAAAGAAGAAGAAAAAATGGCTGATTACAGAAACTTCTGTATGTCTGTGAAGGCTCTCAGTCATCCAGGTCATCGTAGTCAAAGGAGCTTGCAAAGAAAAGCGTCTGTACTTCTTTAAGTTGCTTGAAGACGTTTCACCTCTCATCCGAGAAGCTTCTTCAGTTCTAAGGTCAAATGGTGGAGAGTCCCAGATATAAACCTAGTGGG
>NW_024582823.1:211713-224270 GCF_018398535.1 Haplochromis burtoni
TGACCTTAGAACTGAAGAAGCTTCTCGGATGAGAGGTGAAACGTCTTCAAGTAACTTAAAGAAGTCCAGACGCTTTTCTTTGCAAGCTCCTTTGGAAACTTCTGTATGTTAAAAACATTTCTGGCTATTTGAATACAAGTTTTGAGAGTTCACAGGGTGTACCTGAATGTGCCGCGATGTTTCACAGGCCGGGCTCTGCTTACAAACTCACATTGACTTCAGAGTGCACTTTAACACACTGCTAGCTTATTTTTTTTTAAAGGTATGCCATTGTTTAACAGAGCCATGGAGCAATGCCAAGCACTTAGAAAATACCAAAAAACAAAACACAACTGTCAGGTCTAGCTGCCTTGCATGACTGTCGAGCTTGAGAAAGAGAGAGAGTTTCATACAGGAATTTGCATACAGCAGAGGTTTTCCTGTACCTTTCAAGAGCATATTTGGTAGTGTAGTTGCACCGACACAAAAATAACCATTAGAAATAATGAATGAGCAAAGCTCGTCTCCAGGTTAGATGTGTTTGAGCATGTTGTACAATTAAAGAAAAAAAGGACACTCAAGATAAATTTGATGTGCCTCAGCTTTTTATCTCTTACCTCACAAGTTTCTAAGCATGCTGCAAGAGAGAGAGTTTTTTGGAAATCAGATACTGTGGGAAATGTTTAGAGAAAACATGTTTACGCAAAGTCTGGTAATCTGGACGCCTTATCTGATGGTGCAGTGGTCCAATGAGTTATCTGATCAAGATTCAGAGTAGTTGCTGTTTTCAATTTATGAAAATGTCCTTGTGATGAAAGGGCACACCTGTGTCTTTTATTTTACACAATAAAATGTTATGCTTTGATAGCATTTTCTTCAAAAATGTAAAACAAGCTGTTACATGCACACGGTCCAGTGTGGGTGTCTTTGGGGAACCTACTTTCTCGGTCCTCTCCGCAACATTCCTCCAGGTGTAGAGGTTTCGCACACGCACGTGATTGGAAGCAGGCGACGGGACGTTGCCCGATCGTTGCCGAGCGATGACCGCTTCCAGACCGGCGCACAATGAACGGACGGTGGGTTCACACAGGGTAATCAAACCCTCAGGTAACACCTCTGGAATGCCTCCCACACGAGTGCTAACCACCTAAGAAAACAGAGACAAAAAACAGATGCTGACAAACACATACACACACGCAAAAAAGAGAGAACAGAAAAACAGAAGTTTTCCTGAAGTATAAAATATGTCATGGAATGATTATTAGCAAAATTCCACTGTGTGTGTTTGGCCTCAAGCTAAAACTAGCACCACAGCTCTGTGGACACCTGAAAAAGGAAGCTCTGCTGTACCTGGAACCTCAAACAGTGATGTCAGGGTGTACCCACTTTCATATCACTATGGTAACGTGACAATTTCAGTCAAAGATGTACAAAGTTATAAAGATTAGGAGTCATGGAAAATGAAATGCTAGCCACTTTATTAGGTACACCTGTTCAGCTGCTTGTTATAGCAAATATCTGATCAGCCAAAAAGAGGAAAATATTCCGTGCTCTGGAGTTCTCCGGGAGAAAATGCCTTGTTGATGTCAGAGGTCAGAGGACCTCTATCCTGCCTTGCATCAACAGTGCAGACTAATGTCGGGGTATTTTCTTGGCCCCTGAGGACCAGCTGAGCACTGATCTTAACTGAGTACTGTTGGTAATCATGTCAATTACTTCATGACCACAGCATGCCCACATTATCATGGGTGCTTCCAGTAGGATAACACACAGTATCACAAAGCTCAAATCATCTCGAACTGGTTTCTTGAACATCACAATTAGCTCAAGTGGACTGAGCTTTGAGATTTGAAGGTAAGGGAGGTTCCCATTGTGGATGTCCAGCTGTGTGATGCTATCATGACAGCTGCACGTCCACCATCCATTTCTGTGCCATGAAGAATTTAGGCAGTTCTGAAGGCAAAACAGTGTCTAACCCTGTACCTGCGAGGTGTACCTAATAAAGTGTCTGGTAAGTTTATATGACAGCAATCAACATCCAAAAGCTTCCCAAATAAACTCCACTTTACTGGAATATTACTAACAAAATAAAGTTAGAGTAAAGAATTCCATGTTTACAAACTGAATTGTCTTTAAAAACATTTTTATTGATAGATTAATTATTGATTGAGCTCAAGGTGTTAAAGATAAATGTGTATATAGGTATTTTTGTAAATATACACATCCAACAGCATTCACACTTTACACTATAAGTTGCTGCATTGTGCTTGTCTCCTTTCTTGCCCTGTGTTATGGCACAGTTCAACTTATGTTCAACTTTATGTCCAACCTACGTGTCCCAATAAATCACAGATAAAGAGTGGTTACTCAATGCGTCTTCCCATAAGCAATTATTTTTTGTGTAATCTCTGTACGCATATCTGTGTAAGAATCTGCAGAAAAGGGTATAACTCATCATACAGTCTGACTAAGAAAGTAAGAAGAAATTACGTTATTAAATGCCACCTGCGTGTGTTTCCCCGTTTTTTTCCCCATAGTTATGAAACCTGAGGATTCCCTCTAGTAGGAAAGAATAACAAACGGGCTTGTTTGTTAGCTCGAAGGCATTTTCATCCCAAAAGAAATTAAGCTCCCAATGTAATTTCTTTTGGAAATAACCTGGAGGTAAGAGGATTCTCTCATGGATTCTCAGGTTACTTTTTTCCATCTGTAGGTCTAACGTCACGAAATAACAAGAATGACATTTCCAGTTTCTGTTCCTCCAGCGATAAACCACATTAAGTTCCACTGTGATGCGGTTAGCTGGCATTTGCCACTCTTACATAAAGGTCTATCCTCCCTTTCCCATGTCTCCCTCATGTACTTCAGTTTTTTTTAAGCAGCGGTATGAGATGAGCTGCACACGCCCACGGCGAATCTGCCACAAGAACACTTCAGCATCTTCAACTGAGTTGTGCCGGCTCCGCTTGGCCGAATGGGCTTTCACAGAGCTGCTTCTGTGATCTGAAAGTGCCTCGTCTTGATAAAGTCTAATTTTCATTATTACATTATTATATATTCTACAAAAAACGAAAAGTTTATCTGCATTTTTTTGCTTAGATTTGTGACATGAACTGAGCTTAAGGTCTAAAGATTCAGTGTTAGATCTGTCGCCCCTCGGATGACTACTGGGGGCAACTTAGGTCACATATTGGCCTGTTTCCAATAAAATGACTGGCTGTGCATCAGAAGATGTCATTATCTTAAGAGATTGGCACGCTAAATGGTAAGTAAACGAGATGTTAAAATTGATACTATGATAAAGCTAGAGGGAAATATTGCACCATGTAATGACAAGCATGTACAAGTTTACCCCCACAATCTAATAACATCATGTAGCTAATCTGGTTAAACCATCCTTCAGGTTGTGGCATGTTTTTAGCAGCAAGATGTGCCCTCTCCCATTTGTATTAAAGAAATATTCTCAAATGTTTGGTGTGTTTATCTCAAAAAAGCTGTTTCACTTAAAGTGAAATAAGGAAATCCTGACACCGAGAGTCACTGCTACCGGACTTCATATCATTGACCTTGTGTATCAATGACTGTCAGACAGCAGCTAACCGCATCACAGTGGAACTTAACGTGGTTTATGGCTGGAGGAACAGAAACTGCAGCAAACCTGCAGTCCACAGCTGGCTCCTTCCACAATGGCCATGCAGAACGCTTCAGTGAGCGACGTGTTGAGGAAGATGTGGCCTTGAACCAAAACCCCACGCACATCTTTGTGCTCCAGAGCGCCCAGCAGACGTACCCTGTGCAGATCAAAACACAGTGGTAGCACCTTTACTCAGGAACCCAGTGATTGACCCTGGGTTTATCTACTAATCTACAATCATTTCCAAGTGTTGAATAAACGTAAAGGAAACACAAAACAATGGCAGTAAATTCCAGTTAATTAAATTCTATAACAGTGTTGGTTCTTTAATATACTACAGAAAGTTTCTTTATATGAGATTTGCTCCTGTGGTAAGAAAAGTAAACTAAAGCTGTAATACAGACACGATTTAATATACAAATACTTAGACATGCTTTAATAGATCCTGAAAGATGTCGACATCATTATCTCAGGAAATAAGCGCATCCAGCAGTACCTGTCATGTAGTTGGTATTTCTCCCTCACTTCCTCCAGAACAATTCTCTTTGGTCCCTCTCCGCCAATCAGGAAGTGGAGGTCAGGATGTTTGAGACAAAGCTCCGGGATTATTCCACCAAGAAGATCAATTCCTGCAAAGAAGGAAAGAAAGTGAAGACTTCCTTCCACTATTAGAGTGATGCAGTTCTCTACTGAACTTCATATGGAAAGCAAAGGCAATGGCTATTTTAGTTACATAGTACATTTCATTACATGTAACCTTGAGGTTCTTAACATAGAAGGTAAATACATCAAAATAAGAGTAAGTCTATAATATCTTAAGACAGTGAAAACAACAAACTTTACAAAGAGATAAAGTCCAAGTTTCTTTCACACACACACACACACACACACACACACACACACACACACACACACACACACACACACACACACACACACACACACACAATAAGCCCGTGCTTTTGTTTGTCAGCACAGATGCAAGCCATCTTGGGTCAGCAGGCACCTTGTTCCAAAGAACACATCTACAGTAACGGTAAGTTTTCTTGGCATGCTTTGATCTTCTTCTGAGAACAGTTAAAAGATCTACGCCTGATGACCTGAGAGATCTAGGTGTAGTGTAACTTATTGCACTGGGAGGCCAAACCGGTGTGAGTTTTATGAACCAATAAAAGGATTTTTCAGGTAATTCTGCATTAAAATTGGATGCAGTTGTTCACATTAACCCAAACAACCATCTGCCTCACTCAGCCGCTCCGGAACAACAAATTCTTCCCTGATGACGGGACTGTGTTTAGTCTCTCTGCCCCTACCCTTGAAGGACACATGCGTCGGCTGAGGACTGTTGACTTTTGCTTAAGCGGGTGAACACAGGATACACACACACACACACACGCACACACACACGCACACACACACACACGCGCGCGCGCACACACACGCGCGCACACACACACACACAGATGTACACTCATTACCCTACACCATTCCAGACACCCCAGATGCTTGCTGCCCACCTGATATAGACAGCAGGTCTGTCCAGCGACTGCAGGACAAGACGACTGCTGTCTGCACCGGATCATTCCTTACCCCATACCCTCCCCCCGTTGCATGTCACGTCCTTTTACATGGTGTAAGATGTGAATATTCATGTACTTTTTTGTGCTGGTGTTTTTTTTTTTTACTGTCCTCAAACTGGTCTCCCAGTAAGGAGCCCAGTTTGAGTAGAGTTCTTTTTTTTTCTCCCCTTGTCCCTGACTTGTATACTTTCACTGTTTTCTTTTTGGCGCGGCCACATCTGCAGCCTGATTCTGATTCGTCTCTGTTCAGTTCTAAAACATTTTGAGAAATCCAGAAGTTAATGTCATCAACAAAGCTCACTGGTTTATGAACAGAAGTAAATGATAGGAGCAACTGTATCATCTATGCAAGACTGACAGGATGTATTATGCTTTTTTATGAAAGTGCCAAGTGGGAGCACTAAGAATTAAAGAGTAATGGACCGAGAACTGATCCTTGAGGAACCCCGCTTGAATTTTTATTTCTGTATCTCTAAAACTATTAAGTGAAACAGAGATACATATACTGTGCTCTTTAAGCCCAGGTTTGATTGCACATTTTTCTTTCCAAGGATGCTTTTCCTGAACTAGCAGAGCTTCCAGCATGTTTTACAAATGACTGTTTCTCTCTCCTGCCCATCTTCAAACATAATAACAATGATTTTAACTAAAAATGTCAAATTTGGATCCTTCACCCATAAGAGCTGCTGACACTAATTTGCAGTCCAGTTCTTGTGTAATTTGGTACTCTTCCACTGACATTATTTTTGATAAGTTTTCAGTGAATGGTGGGTACATGGATCAGCTGAAGGTCCAGGTGCATCTCTCTCTTACTGTATCAGATCTGTTGGATTTTTTCCTGTTTCTTAAGCACATCACTTTCAGGTACTCTTCTTCTGCTGTAGACAGATTTTTAAAGACTGTCACTTATTCTTTTGTCCTCCACTTCTCCAGTTTCCTCAAATGTAAGGACACACTACACACCATACCAAGATATCCTAAGTTTTAAGCTACTTGAAAAATAAAGTTGGGTGGCTCCAAGGTTATTATCGTTAACGAAAACTAACGAAATAACGAAAACTAGAAGTGAAAAAACATTTTCGTTAACGGAAATAAAAATAAAAACAAAAAAAGGAAAACTAACTAAAACTGTAAGGAGTGTTCACAAAACGAACTAAAATTAACTGAATTTATAGCAAAAATGTGTTTTTTACTTGTTTTAGGGTGAGGGCCTGAACAAAGGACTGTGACCTATTCAGCATAGCACCTTGCTGCTTCAAGTAGATGCAACAGCGTCTAAAACAAATTTCTCAGTACCTTTCCGATAGACGAGACGGCTGATGACAACAATTGTGATCCTGTCATCTTGTCGCTGGGAGGGGTCTGGTGTGAAGTCTGTAGGATCGACAGCGTTGGGAATAACGGACACTATCTCTGGGTCGAGTGCTGCGCGTAGAACTGTGTTCTCCTTACTTGTGTAGGACACACACACAATGTGGTTGGTGTCACACAGCGACACAGTCAGGAGCTTGTTGGTCAGGACAGAGCTGAGGTCAGCAAAGCCAAAGAGCGAGTGGTCAGTGAAAACCTGCAAATGACAAACACTCTTTAGCGATTTAAACAGCATCATGTTAGAAACACGGGAAATTACCTGAATCACCTACTGTGTTAAGACCCATGGTCTTAGCGTGGAACAATGCATCATGGGCCATGGCAGAAAAGGAGCTGTGTGCATGCACGACGGTGATGCGCTCCCTGACAAACACACAGCGCATCAGCGGGAGACTGTGGAAGCAGGTGGTGGCTGTGGACTGGTTGTACATCACTTGCAGGGGCAGGTAGTATACCTTCAGGCCATTGGTCAGGTACCGGACACCCTTCCTCCTGCCGTAGGCGTGAGTGACGATTACCACCTTGTGCCCCTTTTCAATCAGGCACTGGGAGAGTTGGTAAATGTGACTTTCTACTCCTCCCATGTTTGGATAGAAAAAGTCAGACACCATGCAGATGTTGTGCTTCCTGCTGTGGACCCTGGCAGCCTGTGCAGAAACTCCAGAGTTTCTCTGAGATGAAGGGTTATTCCCTGCTGCCACTTTCCGGCGCTGACCCATGGTATGCTTCTTGAGTGTCTCTGTACTTGATCAGCGCTTAAAGAAATAGTTAATAGTTAACAATAAGTATAATTCTAATGGATTATGTGTTGTATGGGTTTTGACTTTTTACATGTGAAGGGCACCAGCGTCCTGTGACCTTGAATTGGATAAGTTGTTAAGAAAACGGATAGAGGGGTCAATTGATAATATATTTTTTATAAGCATTCTATTGTATAGTCTACTGATATTTATAATTTTTTTAAACATCATGGTACTTTCAAAGCCTAAAGTAATATGGGCATTCTGACACTGGTCTTTGACCTGCAAGTGTTGCTGTGGCTTTAACTTCTTGAGTTTTTATCCTCTTCTACCTGCACCTTGGAAACACTTGTAAGGGCAGAAAACTTTGCTGGGTCCACCTGTCCTGAAATGTGATTCCATTGTTTTTATTAGAAACACACAAAAATCTCACCACTACACGTCGACACCTCTCTGACAGTGTCAACAAAGCCGCACATTAAAACTTTGCAGCCGATTTGTAGCTGAGATGTTCAATTTTATTTAACATTTAAAAAGTAGGAATAAAGAAGAAACCTTTTGACCCTTTGCCTTGGTCATTGTCATCCAAAGTAACCTTTGCAGCGCAGTCTGAATAGGCTTGTATCCATATCATCACATACATGTTTGCACAGTGTGTGGAGGTTCGATATCAGCTCACAGACAACCCCAAACCGAGAGTACTGCCATGTCTATAAGTTCCCTACTTCTACCCATTAACACAAACCGAAATAAAACACTTGAACGGATTTGCTGATGTGAGGTAGCAAACTCCTCTAAGCTCCAGTGCATTTAGGCTTTACACTTGTTCGCATTATGTATAAACGTCATGGAGACAAACACCTCTTCGCATTTAACCTTAACAAGCATCGCAGCGAACCGCTTTCACAGTCCAACTTGCCTTACCGTGGGTGGAAAGTCAGTCTTTTTCCAGATTTGATTTCATTTCTACATGCTAGCCCCGAGCTAGCCACTTAGCCGCCTGTGTTACTTCCTGGTGTTTTCTACGTCACTGGGAACGTGGTAGTTGACGTATGCTGCAAGGAAATGAAACTATATGTGACATTTAAACTTTGAGGGTTTTGTTTTTTTTTTTACAAGTAAAATAAAACCAAAGGTTAAGATTCGTTTTTCTTTCATACTTACTTGTTATAAACGTCTTTAAGTGCGAATGCTAAATCCAGAAATTATCACCATGCATGTTTCTTGTGCTTTGTTGCTGTTGTTGTTTTAATATTGTTAAAGTCACACAATAAAGTGAAGTAATGGGGACGATTTACTTACACACTTTTATTCCACAGCATTATCAACTGGTAACTTAAATTACGGCTGTTTATAGACTAAGCCTTTACAATTAAGGTTTTGCAATATTTTCCTTAAATATATAAAATTCTGTGAAATACAAAACACTGATACAAATGACAGACTGAAGCAGTGATCCAAAACCAGGTTGGTATGTGAAGAATCAGGAAAAATCTAGTAACGAGTGGCTTAAAAAGAAAAGAATAAACATGTTGTAATGGCACAGTAGAAAGTTCAGCCCTCATCTCGACTCACTGGCTGTGGCAGAACCTCAAAAGAGTCACACATGAATGACTGCAAACCTCAGTGAATGGAAACAGACGGTCAAATATTTCTCCACAGTGATGTGAAAGACTGATAAAGCCACAATAGTAAAACTGGCTATACAATCTTTTGAATCATAGTGTGTACTTGATTTAATACACATGCTTTTGTATTTGGCTTATTTTTTAATCAATAAAAAATGACACTGAGGTAATATCTGAGGTTTTATTTACTTCATTTTTCATTTTTCATTCAAATTATGTCCTGTGTTGCATGACTGTACATTAGTTACAGCAGAGATCTACTGCATGTTGTTACTTTGTCACAACAAAAACATTTTTGTTGATACTGCAGTTTTGCATCACTCTATGTGATGGAGTACTGAAAGTGTGCTACACTTGACAAAAAAAAAACAACAACGCAAAAACAGGATCTGTGTTCTTCTTGAAGCATGTGGTGTGCAAGTGTTCATGGTTCTTTAAAGAGAAATGAAATATCTGACAAGGAAATAAAAGTTACCAATCATGCAGTTTAAAAACACTTTATTGCTGAACAAAATGTTTTACTCTCTCTCTCTCTCTTTTTTTTTAGATATAATTTTCTTTTTGGTGCAGAAAAGGGCCACACATTTACATTTCATTACACTTCTCCATTCGTCAAATTTTGGCATACTGTCCTGACTGCAGTCACAGATTCAAGGCTGCTGACCTAATTCCCAAAAAGGGACCAGAGCTGCATGGCTACGTAGTACAGTGATGTTTCACAGTTAAGCAACATCATTTGCAAATTTCTTACTTGGCTCCTGAATATTTTTTCCTATTAACTATACATTATACACACATTACCCTAAACCTACTTATTTAAGTTAGGTTAAAAAAAAACAAAAACAAAAAACAAAACCTGGCATCTGATATATACAGTAGCTTGCAAAAGTATTCGGCCCCCTTGAACTTTTCCACATTTTGTCACATTACAGCCACAAACATGAATCAATTTTATTGGAATTCCACGTGAAAGACCAACACAAAGTGGTGTACACGTGAGAAGTGGAATGAAAATCATACATGAGTCGAAACATTTTTTACAAATAAATAACTGAAAAGTGGGGTGTGCGTAATTATTCAGCCCCCTGAGTCAATACTTTGTAGAACCACCTTTTGCTGCAATTCCAGCTGCCAGTCTTTTAGGGTCTGTCTCTACCAGCTTTGCACATCTAGAGACTGACATTCTTGCCCATTCTTCTTTGCAAAACAGCTCCAGCTCAGTCAGATTAGATGGACAGCGTTTGTGAACAGCAGTTTTCAGATCTTGCCACAGATTCTCGATTGGATTTAGATCTGGACTTTGACTGGGCCATTCTAACACATGGATATGTTTTGTTTTAAACCGTTCCATTGTTGTCCTGGCTTTATGTTTAGGGTCGTTGTCCTGCTGGAAGGTGAACCTCCGCCCCAGTCTCAAGTCTTTTGCACTCCAAGAGGTTTTCTTCCAAGATTGCCCTGTATTTGGCTCCATCCATCTTCCCATCAACTCTGACCAGCTTCCCTGTCCCTGCTGAAGAGAAGCACCCCCAGAGCATGATGCTGCCACCACCATATTTGACAGTGGGGATGGTGTGTTCAGAGTGATGTGCAGTGTTAGTTTTCCGCCACACATAGCGTTTTGCACTTTGGCCAAAAAGTTCCATTCTGGTCTCATCTGACCAGAGCACTGTCTTCCACATGTTTGCTGTGTCCCCCACATAGCTTGTGGCAAACTGCAAACGGGACTTCTTATGGTTTTCTGTTAACAATGGCTTTCTTCTTGCCACTCTTCCATAAAGGCCAACTTTGTGCAGTGCATGACTAATAGTTGTCCTATGGACAGATTCCACCACCTGAGCTGTAGATCTCTGCAGCTCGTCCAGAGTCACCATGGACCTCTTGACTGCATTTCTGATCAGCGCTCTCCTTGTTCGGCCTGTGAGTTTAGGTGGACGGCCTTGTCTTGGTAGGTTTACAGTTGTGCCATACTCCTTCCATTTCTGAATGATCGCTTGAACAGTGCTCCGTGGGATGTTCAAGGCTTTTGCAAAGAAGAATGGGCAAGGATTTCAGTCTCTAGATGTGCAAAGCTGGTAGAGACATACCCTAAAAGACTGGCAGCTGTAATTGCAGCAAAAGGTGGTTCTACAAAGTATTGACTCAGGGGGCTGAATAATTACGCACACCCCACAGTTATTTATTTGTAAAAAATGTTTGGAATCATGTATGACTTTTGTTCCACTTCTCACGTGTACACCACTTTGTGTTGGTCTTTCACGTGGAATTCCAATAAAATTGATTCATGTTTGTGGCTGTAATGTGACAAAATGTGGAAAAGTTCAAGGGGGCCAAATACTTTTGCAAGCTACTGTATAGCTCAGACTTTACTCTTTACAAGGAAATCTGATAAATGGCATACAGAGAATCGACTCCTCCCCCTTTAGCTTCCAAAATAGATGTACTTTCCATGAGCAGGAACAAAAGATGAAAACTAGATTTCACAAACAGCCACTATTGCATCAGCAGTGATTAATCACCTCCTTTGGTTCAGAATAAAGTACATTCACATCCTCACTTAAAGCTCGTCTGAGTTTGTTTTTGTCTGAGAGAAGTCACCATTTTGCACATTTCTGTCACTGGGAAATCCTTCACAAAGAGAAAATGAAAGATTAAATTATTGGAGAGACACAGTAACAAAGTCAAATGTCAACAAACACTAGAAAAACTGTTAGTGGCTGATAAAAAGCTGCAGCAAGAGCAACAGAGTCACTCTGGTTTAACCAGTAATGCAATAAATGTAGCATAAGGAAACTCACTGTGAGACGTTCCACGACAGTACCAAATCAGCAAAAATCCAAGCGCCAACACAACAGGGACCCCTTTAAATAATATCCTGAAAAGGGGGTCCAGGCTGGTTAATGAATATAGATAATTCCCTGGAAAAAGAAAAAAAAATACAATAACTGATATTATGAAATGTTCCACAGTTGTGTGTATCATGACTATTACCGTCTTTGCATTTAATGTCACAGCACATTTATTGTAGTAGAAGTACCAGGCAACCCCTAAGATCCATCTTTGCTGAAATAACAATTTAAAATGAATGATTACCAGATGGACATGTGACACTGACTTGACATGTAGGCTCTGAGAGGAAGTTGCTTTCAGTCTCGAGTCTACTGTGAAAATAGTGGACGTCAGTTTCTTTATTCTTTATTCTATCTTTATATTGTTTTCTTTCATTGAAGAGTGTGGAAAGAGTGAATAAATGAAAGAATGCAGGAAATAAGTTATTCAGTTATGTAAATGATAATAAATCAAGTAAAATAAAAGTTTGTTGTGATTTCATATCAACTGTGTTTGAGTTAATGCCATCAGTCTGCTGTAAGTTGCCAGTTACTGTTTCACTTCTGGAGTTTATTTCTTTGACACTACAGAGCTGGTTTGTTATATTTATGTAGGTTATAGTGAGTATAATAAACTAAGTAAGTAACTAATAGTTAAAGCTGTACTAGTTGTTTTCACCTAGTTCTTGTGTAATGTTTAGCTTAGTACATTCCTCCCAGTGAAATATTAACAATCAGCATATTTCACAACTGTACATTTCAAACAATCATCCGGCAACTCCACATTTTTCATTTACCAT
>NW_024582823.1:224290-226779 GCF_018398535.1 Haplochromis burtoni
AAAAAAAAACATTCACAGTGCTCCATGTACCAAAAAGACAGTTACAGAAGAACACATTACATTTTTCCATGTCATCAAAGAAAAGAAGCCTTTACACAGAAACTTAAGTTTGGTAATAAAATATATACATTTCATACATAACAAATTAGTATTTAAGTACATTGAGATAAAAAACGAGAAAATATTTTGGTACAAATATTAGACTTAGGGAAAATAAAGCCCATAACCGATTAGTGCAGCAATGTCAGAATAATGTTGAGTAAACTAGTTATGGTACATATATAAAATATGTAAATATGGCACTTAGCATCTGTTATATATAATTCAGAGTTTACAAGGAAATCTGATGAATGGAATAATCTCCTCCTCCTTTAGCTTCCAAAAATAGATGTAGTTTCCATGAGCAGGAACAAAAGATGAAAACTAGATTTCGCAAACAGCCACTATTGCATCAGCAGTGAGTAATCACCTCCTTTGGCTCAGAAGAAAGTACTTTCCCATTTTCACTTTGGAGCTCGTCTGAGAGAAGTCACTATTTTACACCCATTTTACACATCTTCCCTCACCGGAAAATCTTTAACAAAGAGAAAATGAAAGATTAAATTATTGGAGAGACACAGTAACAAAGCCAAATGTCAACAAACACTAGCAAAACTGTTAGTGGCTGATAAAAAGCTGCAGCAAGAGCAACAGAGTCACTCTGGTTTAACCAGTAATGCAGTTCACGTGGCATTAGGAAACTCACTGTGAGACGTTCCACGACGGCACCAAATCAGCAAAATTCCAAGCACCAACACAACAGGGACCCCTTTACACAATATCCTGAAATAGGGGTCTGGGTTGGGGTCTTTGCTGGTACCTGACTTTGAACTCATCGCTGGAAATAAAAAAAATTATAATAATTGATATTATGAAATGTTCCACAGTGACCTGTATAATAAGTGTTACTGTCTTTGCATTTAATATCAGAGCACTTTTATTTTAAAAGTACCAGGCAACCCCTCAGATCAATCTTTGCTGAAATAACAATTTAAAATGAATGATTACCAGATGGGCATGTGACATTGACTTGACATCTAGGCTCTGAGAGGAAGTTGCTTTCAGTCTCAAGTCTACTGTGAAAATAGTGGACGTCAGTTTCTTCATCCAGGCTGTATGTGGTAGAGATGTTAGTCGTGGTTGAATTTGACAGACACGTTCCATTGTTCAAAGTCCACTGAATGTTAGGCTCTTTGTAGCTGTCAAGCTTTACAACACATTGGTAAACGTTTCCACCATTTGGGTGAGTCTCACTGTGCTGAAAAATAGGTGTCCCTGGTGAGAGATGATTTTTGTTAAAATAATGAAATTTCACGAGTATTCAAAAATTGCTGGTAATCACAATGTACAACTTACCACAAACCACAAGATTCACAAAAAAACATCTGTATTGTGGAGAATAAAAACGACAACTGTATTTTCCCTGGTCTTCTTTTGTGATGTTTTTTAATAGAACAGAACAATTACTGCTGTCCTTATGAAAAAATGTTTCATATCGGTGGGACAGGTTTCCTTTAAAATCTAAGGTCCCATCATTATAGCTGAAGATCAATTTTGCCTTCACCCCTCTCTCCTCATCTTCTTCCACTTGCCACTTGAAGTCCTTATTCAAATCTCTATTAGGGCAGTCACATGGCAGGAGCACATCGTCTTTCTCAAAGCCTTTGACAGT
Source organism: Haplochromis burtoni (assembly GCF_018398535.1). Taxonomy (NCBI): domain Eukaryota; kingdom Metazoa; phylum Chordata; class Actinopteri; order Cichliformes; family Cichlidae; genus Haplochromis; species Haplochromis burtoni. Next base: position 226,002 of record NW_024582823.1, read on the forward strand.
GACAGTGATGTCATCACCTGCAACAGAAAAGATGACCAATCATAAGTCCAGTTATAAGAATCACAATGTCAGTTTTCCTGCTGCATTAAATTATCAAAAGTAAACTTGACAAAATAGGAAAACACAGAACTTGCTGCTTCACAAAAGTTCAATAATCACAGAGAAACTGAGGAACAACTTGTGGGCTTTACAGCGCTGCTGTTAGAGTCATTTTCAGATGAAAGGATTTCTCGTGGGGATCCAACCAGTGACTCCCCACTGTGCATTAAATGTAGGATTTGCTGTATCTTCTAAAAGACTTGGCATAATCATAAAAACACAATTCAGTGATTTGAGTTCATCAATAGTACAAAAACAGCACAAAGTCAAGTGTTCTGAAGTGGCCGACCTCTTATTTGCAACCATCAATTTTATTTATTGAAAAATCTGGGCAGAAACATTTGGGGAAAATAGTAAAGATACCAATAAAGAGAACAAGAAACATATCTTTATATTGTTTTCTTTCATTGAAGAGTGTGGAAAGAGTGAATAAATGAAAGAATGCAGGAAATAAGTTATTCAGTTATGTAAATGATAATAAATCAAGTAAAATAAAAGTGTGTTGTGATTTCATATCAACTGTGTTTGAGTTAATGCCATCAGTCTGCTGTAGAAAGTTGTCAGTTCCTGTTTCACTTCTGGAGTTTATTTCTTTGACACTACAGAGCTGGTTTGTTATATTTATGTAGGTTATAGTGAGTATAATAAACTAAGTAAGTAACTAATAGTTAAAGCTGTA
>NW_024582823.1:226799-264462 GCF_018398535.1 Haplochromis burtoni
ATAGGAAAACACAGAACTTGCTGCTTCACAAAAGTTCAATAATCACAGAGAAACTGAGGAACAACTTGTGGGCTTTACAGCTCTGCTGTTAGAGTCAATTTCAGATGAAAGGATTTCTCGTGAGGATATGTAGGATTTGCTGTATCTTCTAAAAGACCTGGCATAATCATAAAAACACAATTCAGTGATTTGGGTTCATCAATAGTACAGAAAGAGCAGAAAGTCAAGTGCCTATAGCTTAATAAAGTGTTATATTTATATAGGCTATAGTGAGTATAACGAACTAAATAACTAACTACTAGTTAAAACTAGTTGTTTTCATGTAGTTCTTGTGTAATGTTTAGCTTAGTACATTCCTCCCCGTGAAATATTAACAATCATCATATTTAACAACTGTACATTTAAAACAATCCACCCGGGAACGCCACATTTTTATTTATCATCCACACAATCACTCATGTTTGCTTTTGTTGCTCTTGTTTCACTTTCTGATAAATCTCCAGTACATCTGCACAGTTGTTTGTGTGTTTCATGTTTTCCATCTGTTGTTCTTTTGCACTTCAAGTGATAACTGCCTAAATATTTCTATATTCAAATTATAATCCCTTCTATTGTGCCAATTGCTACATGGAATTTAGCAACATGTTCTAGGCATGAAACTATACATGATTGCACAACCACTCCTTGTTAGAGATTTGAGCCTCAATTTGTTTGCATTTCTTCAGATTGAATAAAGAAAAGAGCTGAAAGAGCTGATGATAACCAGACGATGTAAACAGACAGCTCTGACCTGACAGTTCAGGTCATCTCCAATAAACTAAAATAATTAAAACAGTCAAGGCAAAGGTCTTCTGTGACTTTTTACTGGATTTTACAAAGTAGGCGTGTTTGTTTCTGTATCTATAAATAATCAAATTCTTTTAATCAAAGTATTTCTCGATTCTGATGAGAAAGATTTCAGATTTTTTGGGGAGAATGTATATATGTGCATTCAAATTGCATCTCTGAGGATTCGCATTAGGTTTAGTCATTACTAAATACTAAAAATGTATGAGTTTTATATATATATAACTACATGTAACTGTACCACATTTAGCACATAATTTGATTTTTAGTATTGATTGTTTAATCTTACGTACAAACTGAATTAAAACAAATACTAAAATGAAAGAACTAAAAACAAATGATTGCCTTCCTATACAGGTTAGACCTGAACTTGACCTTGTTGTTTTAACACCCTAGGCTGTTTTAACAGTGGTTTACGGTTGAAGAAGAACACATTTCCCATCACGTGACATTAGTGAAAAAACTTTCTATGAACATTCACTGCTAAAAAGGAAAACAAACTGTAACTTTTATGAGTGTTAAAAGATGTGAACCTTAAGTAATCTAATAGACTTTACCACAGCAGCCCAGTAGTTACTCCCACTTTAGCTCATAGCTAAAAGTATGATTTAAAAAAAACAAAAAATGATTGCAATGTCTTTGATAAAGGAAGAGCTAAAGCTTTCATAAGTCTTAAAACTTAAGTTTCACAGATTAAGGCATGAACTAGAAATGTTTTAGTCTTTTAGTTCAGGGTTAGTTTTAATCCACGTCTGGGAATCTGGGTGAATGAGTCAAGGTTGAACTGACTTGATACGTCTTTTAGGATGTCACGCACTACAGATTTTATTGCTTTGCATTTCTACCCACGCAAGTGATTCACCTTTCTGATTTTTAGGTAAGAGCTGTGCGAAAATTAACATGATTATGTAACTGTCCTAATAAGACTATTAGAAATTGTATGATGTAGTTTTCATAAGGTGATAATGTGTGTACAAAAAAATATGTGTGAGCTTTTTTAATCCAGTTTTGATTATAAAAGAACATCTTTTCAAACAGCTCTTACACTGTGGTATTTTTAATTGCTGTAGCAGAACATGTAATTGAATTGTTTAAACTATTTATGATTTGGTTACTCATTGAATGTGGTCTTAACTTCATCTAGTTCACACATTAGTACTTTTGGCTACTCCCCAGGTGGACGGATCTGTGTTTAATTTGGCACAAATTCTTCACTGGATTTTCTGATCCAGGCTGCCAAGAGTGAGCTCCTGCAATCAAACTGGGGATCTTTGCACATAAAGCAAACATGTGGAGCACTAAAACCCCTGTCCCAGCTCCATCTGAGTTCCATCTATACACAAACACAATCTCTCTAGCATATTAATAGCTTTTCATGTACAGTAAACAAGTAAGATTTTTTTCTGCTAAGATAACCTCCATATGGTATCCAAGATTTAAGATTTAAAAATTTTCAGTATCATTGTAAGTGTGATAGAATTGCTCCACCCAAGAATAAGTCTCATAACATCTTGACCAAAGATGTCTTAATGGACCGTTGATGCAACAAGACTCAGAATAAACAAGCAAACTGGGAGTGTGTTGCTGAATACCTCCAAGAGGGGTCAAGGGAACCCAGCTATGAGCTGAAACAGGGAGGGAAGCATAAAACTCACGACTAGCATTAAGTCTTAACTTCTTAAGTTCAAGAGTTTACTTTTGTGTTAAAAGCTGACATGAAAGTGTGACCTGGGAACGGACAACCGATTAACAGATGAAGGTCTTTTAAGCATTTACAGCAAATATAATGCAGAATTAACACTCAAGAAACATCGTGAAGATATTTTGTGTTAAATCAACACTTTTGAAGTTGAAGATTGACTGACCTACTTAATTGATTAACACTGAGCAGTGCCAATAATATTTCTACACCGGTCTTAGCGTTATAAATTTAACACTAAGTCGTGCTGATTTGCTAACATTGAAGAATCAACACTGGCATTTCTGATGTGTACCCTTTTTATGAGAAGAGAACGACATAAATCTCTTTGCATTTAAATGTTTTGATTGGCATGAAGACTTACCTGCGGACACCACAAAAAACGCGGAGAGCAGGAAAAAACGCATAATTCCTCCACGGGTGGACTGCTGCTAGAGGTAATCTGTATTTCCGAGATTGCGATTGATAATCTGTGTTAGTCTGCTGTCCTGATCTGCTCCTTCTGACAACACTTTCTGATGCTACATTTTCGAGAGCTCTGTAACTTCTGTGCGCCTCGAGCCAAACCACTCCACTTAGACGTCGTGTTATTGGGAAATGAAAGTCCTCTCCGGAATACCGTCACACTACGCCTATAAAAGGAAATCAATAACTAACGCGGCGAAAGTCTCGCCACCTACTGAGGACAAAGAATATTAAAACACTCGTGGGTTTGGACATTAGAGACTTGCAGCATAAATGTATGCAACACAATCTTATTTGAAATGGGTGATGTTGTAGTTGTTACTGTAAATGTTCTCAATGACATGTAAGCGCGCGCGCGCACACACACACGCGCTCCCTCCGCCCGCTCCCACCAATCCAAACACATCCTCCAGCCTCGCGCCGTCACCGGGAGCTGGATCAGCAGGATCAGGACAATAGCATCCACCACTGCGTCGACGCATATTCCGACATTTCTCTTTGTGCAAACGGACAAATCGTGAACATAACGGCGCTGCTGGACACCGGGAGGACGGTATGGGGGAGCACGCGGCGTTTCTGCTGTTACTCGCGGCGACCTTGACGCTTTCATCCGAGGTGAGTTTAGCGGAGAAACCGCAGCCTGTGGCGGCTAACCGTTACCTGGGCCAGACTCTTATGCCACCGTAGCTGTCAAACACTAACCCCGACACCCCCTCTCCATACACACACCGTGTTTAATCTTCATAACGACTATTAAAAAATAACATATGCAGATTAGATGGAGTCATAACAACACAGCGTGGCTAATGGATGACATAAGAGCTATTAGAAGGTGCTGTTGCCAAAGATAACGCGATGTAAGGGCTTGTGAGCGGCCCACGCAGCCTTTAATCCTATAAATGGATGTCCTCTGTTTTTAACAGAGGTGAAAATATGCCCTGTGAATCCACCTTAATCGCAGACCTGCAGTGTACACACACAGAGTCGCTGCGCAAAATAAACCACCAAACCAGGAATGTCAGCAATGCTACCGCGGCCTACCGTTAGATGTCAGTGGTTGGTATCTTGGCCCTGTCATGTCGGATGTTATTAATCACGGAGTGTTTTTTTTTTCATTCTTCTACTACTCATTAATGTTTGATTTTTACGTTAAGAGAAGTATTAACAGTTTAACCGCTACGCCTTTCGCCGGGTTATAGCACCGAGAAGGGTGTGGGGAGCTAACGGTGGCTAGCTTTTTTCTAGAAAATGACAACACAGCTGTAAATGTCAAGTCCACTGTTAAATACCTGGACGGATTTAAACCCAGTACCATTCTAGAAAAACAAGAAGGGTTTATCATGTGTGTAAATAACCCAGCTGTGTCCGGTGACACCAGCCTTTTATTTATTTATTTATTTTTATATAGCGTAGATAATATCGCGCTGGGCCGCCTGGTCCAGCGGAGCTGCGGGGCGGTGAAACTGCTGAGGAGAATGGAAAAAGGATGCAGCCTTATTAGTTTCACACAAGCAAGATGGCGCCTGCAGCTTGGTGTTCCTCTGATGGACCACAGAGGAATATGTTGCCCAGGACAGCTGGAAAAAAGGATGAATGGGCACCTGTAAATCAATTAGTGCATTTTTCCTCATTGTCACGTTACATTCACGGCGAAGGGGTTGTTTTTCACGCTGCAGGCTCACCAGCCCCTGTGTGTGGTGCAGTGAAAATGTCTCCACACCAAAATTATGCGGTACACACTATCGACACCATACCCGTGTCTGTCGTGACATTTGAGCTGCATTTGTTTTGTAACGTTGAAATCAGCATTGTGCTGCCTTTTACGCACCAAGCCTCCGGCGATATAGAGATGATAATTTTCCACGAGGTTTGTCACGGTAAGCATACCGAGGATTGTTTTACTCTCTTGCCACTTTAGTTTACCCCAGCACACACAAGCCTATTATGCTGTAGTGATTTCGCTTTCTCTATTTTTGTTTTATTGTTTTTTTCTTTTTCTTTTTTTGTCGTAGTGTGAAAATGATATACAAGCCCTGCAGCACCAAAATACATTAAGTTATTTTAGGGTAATCTTGGATTGGTTTACTAGTAACATGCGGCTTTATGAAAAACTGGTTGAGGCTTAAATATGAAAACAGGCAGCGTCACTTTGAAAGACATAAATAAGTAATGGAGTATATGGTAGTGCTGTGATAACGCAAATTTGATATCAGTGTGATACCAAGTAAATCAAGGGCCAGTGTTGCCTATACTTTTAACCAGGGAAGGCAGTGTGTCATGATTTATCAGAGTCAGAGAGACTTTATCTATCCCCAAGGGGCAATTAAGATACAACAGAGCAGCATGACGTTTAAGAACGCAAAACTGCTCAGCTGACTGGCCGGTCGACCACACAAGCAGCGACCCAGAAGGAGGAGAACTCCCCCCAGACTGAGTTCCAACAGGAAATCAGTTTGAGAAGGGAGGGGAGGGGGGGGAGCGGGGGGGGGTAGGTCTGTGTCAGTGTACATGCATACGTGTGCGTGTATGGGCTCAAATTGTGGTTATAAATATTTTGTACTTGTAAATCAGGATTTGTATGTGTAAAAAGAATTTGTGTGTGCGTAAAAAAAGATTTGTGTGTGGGCTTAGCCAAAAAAATATGTGTGAAACTGCATTCAAGTTGCAAGTTACAAGTATGAATTTTGACCCTATTTTTCTTCTGTTTGTCCAATGTCATGTCAATCACAAATTTAACTATCCAATCAGAGAACAGATGGGTTTGGCTATTGGAGGGGTGCTTTATGGAGCTTCAGGTCCTTGAAGGGAATAAATGCCCTTTTACATGCCAGCAGTGCAGCACAGCGTTTTCCTTCATCACCACGAAGGAAAACAGTCTGTGGTGGTCCGAGTTTTGTGTCACAGGTTTACGTGCTTAATACAGGGACCTCCAGAGCCTTTTCAACAGCGTCAGAGTCAGAGATAGAAACGACAAGGAGCAGGTGCATCTAGTACAGGTAGAGCTGCTGCAAAAACCCACAGAGCTCAGCAGCCGGGTCAGCCCTGACTTTGTGTTAAACTCATCCTAAAGTAATAATGGTATTTCTAACCACTAATATACCACAACTTTATCCTTTCAACAGCTACTGAAAGTTAGGGGACCTAGTTTCTATCGGATATTTACATAGAGATCCTCTAGCTTCCAACTGTATTACCCTTCAAGGACCTGCAGTTTAAAAAAGTGCCCCTCTGACAGACAAACCCATCTATTCTCTGATTGGATAGTTACATTTGTGATTGACATGACATTGACCAACCAGATGAAAGGAAGAAAAATAGGGTCAAAATTCGTACTTGTAACTTGAAACAAATCTTTTTTACGCACGCACAAATTCTTTTTACATATACAAATCCTGATTTAAAAGTACAAAATATTTATGACCACAATTTGAGCCCATATGCGTGTGTGTGTGTTTTCTCCGTGTTCAGCCGAGAGAAAGTCTCCCTTTACTCGATTAGGCAAAAGTCCACAATCTTTGGTCAACACGGGTGGCCTTGAAGGAGGTGGGAGAAAGTCACAAAAACAGTTTTGTTATCTAAGGGAGAATTTTGTTATTCCTATCAGCTTTTGCCTTGAGCATCCAGCTGGTGCCAGGGGGCAGAATGAGGTGAGATGGTAGTTGTTTTGGTCAGTGCAAACAAACTGCATCCAATTTTGCAGTTGGTCTAATGTCCATCACTGGCCACCAGGTCTCTCAATTCCCGTTGCAGTGTCACCTCAAGATCTTATCCATATTGCAGAGCCATGAGCTTCTCCAAGATCTTATCCATGTTGCGTTCAGTAAACACAGTCTGAGTACTCACAGCCCTGCCCATTGTCTATCATGTTGGCCAGCTTTATGGGAAACGTCTCCGCAGGACAATCGGGCTCTCCCAAGCCCCGGCTTCTCACCGAGAAGAGGTTGCTTTATGATCTAAAGCATCATCAATCTGCAAATTGTACAATGCAATACAGTTTTATGTGTATAGCAAATTTAAAATCAGAGGTACACCAAAGTGCTTCACAAAATCCAGTAAAAGTACCGGTAGTAGCAAAATACAAATGCAAATAAGCTAGCAGGTAGAAAGCATTGATTAATCAAGCATACAAGGTAAGCAGATATCAAAATAAAACTTCAAAGGTAAAATCAATACAAAACATTGTTCAACAAAACAGAAGAAAAGGGGTTCCATGAGAGTATACTTACAAGAAGCGTACTCTAGATAGCCAGGAAGGCTAAACCAAATAGATACATTTTCAATTGAGATTTAAAAGTCTGGATCGAATCAGACACGCAAATAGCTTGTGGGAGATTGTTCCAGATGTTAGGTGCAACTGGAGCGAAAGCACGGTCTCCTCTGGTCTTTAGCTGTGACCTAGGTTGCACCAAGAGCAATAAGCCTGTTGATCTCAGTGCTCTCCTGGGAATATAGAGGCTGAGAAGATCAGTAAGGTAGCTAGGTGCAATATTTTTTATGATTTTAAAAGTAAGCAATAAGATTTTAAAATCAATGCGATATTTAATGGGAAGCCATTGTAGGTCAAAGAGAATTGGGGTAATAGACTCAAACCTACCAGTTCCATTTAAGAGGCGTGCTGCAGCATTTTGAGAAAGTTGCAGTCTATGTAGAAGGGCAGATTGGAGATCAGTGTATAGGGAGTTGCAGTAGTCTAATCTAGATGTGACAAAGGCATGAATATGTTTTTCAAGATCCTCATGTGGTAAGTATGGCTTGGCTTTAGAGATTAGACCTAGTTGGTAAAAACTAGGTTTAACTACAGAGGACACAAGAAGGTTTTTGAACACATTTTGATGACCACTAAATCATGATTTTCACAGCTTTCAGCTTTTCATGTAGTTTGAGACTGCTTTTTTGGCTTTTTTGGGGTGAGACCTGGAATGCACACCTGCCCCTCTCTGAAGTGCTTTGGGTGAACTTCTGTTGTTTAAACGTGCTATAAGATGGAATAAAGTAAATGTGACAGTCAACACAAAAAGTTTCAGACATTTTTTAAAATTAATATTTGAGCTTTATTCTTACATTTCCAAAAGAAAATATTTTTTAACACAATTCAGTGGGCTGTATACTGAACTCGGAGGGTAGAAACAAAGTATCGATCCTATTGCGCTAGTATCGATCCAATACTAGTACCAGCGTTAGTATTGATGCTACAGATATTTGGAGCGAGACACCCACCTAGTATATGGGGTGAATAGCTATGAGTGGAATGATGTGCCCTTCAGCAGATATTAAACCACACACATCCTCAGTTGATATGCCCCAAGAAGATGTAATTAGAAATATAAATAAGTGAGTAATTGGGTAACATAATGCAGACCAGGCAGAACAGCTACTAGAAACAATGGGTTATGACATGCATATTCACAGGAGTCTAATTATGTGCTGTTATTCACAGGCAAACGCATCATAATGTCAGAATTAGTCATTTAATAATTGACAACAGTTGGCTCAGAGGCTAGCGTTTTGTCAGTGTGCACCATCAGCTTTTTTGTGTTATCTGCCAGAAAATCAAGGCCTCACAAAGGCGAAAACACATCGAGACTTCCACCAATTGTGTCCCAAACAAAAAGGATGGAAAATATGCTGATAGCAGTATCCTATGAAATCGACTGCCAAACCCGGTTCTATGGAAAGACATTATTTATACCTTATGGGTTTTTTTTCGTAGCTAGAATTTAATACCTTGTAGATTACTTTTATTTTCCCTTCTGAACACTCCCATTGTACTTTAACTAATGGAGTAAAGCCAGACTTGACAGACAGATTAAGAAAACAAAAAATGTGCTGTTCTATGGCAGTAGTATTGTTGAGGAATTTAAAAGCATTCATCTTTATGACTTACTAATCTCACTACTTTATATTTGAAGTATGCAGTAGAATGACTTCAGAGGAACTTGGTACATACAGTGGGGCAAAAAAGTATTTAGTCAGCCACCGATTGTGCAAGTTCCCCCACCTAAAATGATGACAGAGGTCAGTAATCTGCACCAGAGGTACACTTCAACTGTGAGAGACAGAATGTGAAAAAAAAAAATCCATGAATCCACATGGTAGGATTTGTAAAGAATTTATTCGTAAATCAGGGTGGAAAATAAGTATTTGGTCAATAACAAAAATACAACTCAATACTTTGTAACATAACCTTTGTTGGCAATAACAGAGGTCAAACGTTTACTATAGGTCTTTACCAGGTTTGCACACACAGTAGCTGGTATTTTGGCCCATTCCTCCATGCAGATCTTCTCGAGAGCAGTGATGTTTTGGGGCTGTCGCCGAGCAACACGGACTTTCAACTCCTGCCACAGATTTTCTATGGGGTTGAGGTCTGGAGACTGGCTAGGCCACTCCAGGACTTTCAAATGCTTCTTACGGAGCCACTCCTTTGTTGCCCGGGCGGTGTGTTTTGGATCATTGTCATGTTGGAAGACCCAGCCTCGTTTCATCTTCAAAGTTCTCACTGATGGAAGGAGGTTTTGGCTCAAAATCTCACGATACATGGCCCCATTCATTCTGTCCTTAACACGGATCAGTCGTCCTGTCCCCTTGGCAGAAAAACAGCCCCATAGCATGATGTTTCCACCCCCATGCTTCACAGTAGGTATGGTGTTCTTGGGATGCAACTCAGTATTCTTCTTCCTCCAAACACGACGAGTTGAGTTTATACCAAAAAGTTCTACTTTGGTTTCATCTGACCACATGACATTCTCCCAATCCTCTGCTGTATCATCCATGTGCTCTCTGGCAAACTTCAGACGGGCCTGGACATGCACTGGCTTCAGCAGCGGAACACGTCTGGCACTGCGGGATTTGATTCCCTGCCGTTGTAGTGTGTTACTGATGGTGACCTTTGTTACTTTGGTCCCAGCTCTCTGCAGGTCATTCACCAGGTCCCCCCGTGTGGTTCTGGGATCTTTGCTCACCGTTCTCATGATCATTTTGACCCCACGGGATGAGATCTTGCGTGGAGCCCCAGATCGAGGGAGATTATCAGTGGTCTTGTATGTCTTCCATTTTCTGATGATTGCTCCCACAGTTGATTTTTTCACACCAAGCTGCTTGCCTATTGTAGATTCACTCTTCCCAGTCTGGTGCAGGTCTACAATACTTTTCCTGGTGTCCTTCGAAAGCTCTTTGGTCTTGGCCATGGCGGAGTTTGGAGTCTGACTGTTTGAGGCTGTGGACAGGTGTCTTTTATACAGATGATGAGTTCAAACAGGTGCCATTCATACAGGTAACGAGTGGGGGACAGAAAAGCTTCTTACAGAAGACGTTACAGGTCTGTGAGAGCCAGAGATTTTCCTTGTTTGAGGTGACCAAATACTTATTTTCCACCCTGATTTACGAATAAATTCTTTACAAATCCTACCATGTGGATTCATGGATTTTTTTTTCACATTCTGTCTCTCACAGTTGAAGTGTACCTCTGGTGCAAATTACTGACCTCTGTCATCATTTTAGGTGGGGGAACTTGCACAATCGGTGGCTGACTAAATACTTTTTTGCCCCACTGTATAAGCTGCATGATGAGATATTTATGGATAAGCTATACTTTAGGGAGTTTGGTAGTTTTCGTTATTGTTCTGTTTTATACTTTTTCTCTGTCCAGGTGCCAGATGATGACTCGGTGGGTTTGCTGACCGAGCCCCAGGTGGCCATGTTCTGCGGGAAGCTCAACATGCACATCAATGTGCAGAGCGGCAAATGGGAGTCCGACCCTTCTGGTACCAAGAGCTGCATTGGCACCAAGGAGGGCATCCTGCAGTACTGCCAGGAGGTATTTCAACCGAGTAAAACAGCACTGCAGAGAGAGAGAGGTATGAAGTATTGCAGCAATAACATTCAAATCTCCCATGTTTGCACAGGTGTACCCAGAGCTGCAGATTACAAATGTTGTGGAGGCCAACCAGCCTGTCAGTATCTCCAACTGGTGCAGGAAGGACCGCAGGCAATGCCGCAGTCATGCACATATTGTGGTGCCACACCGCTGTCTGGGTGAGCTTTTTTTAGTCCCTTTGTTACTGAGTGTGTTTATGCATGGTTGCATCTTTAAAAGTGTACAATACATGCAAAAAGGTGTATTTCTGTTGCAGTAGGAGAGTTTGTGAGTGACGCCCTGCTCGTTCCCGACAAGTGTAAGTTTCTGCACCAGGAGCATATGGATCAATGCGAGAGCCACCTGTACTGGCACACTGTAGCCAAAGAGGTGAGGAGGGTGGCTTTTTGTGTCTGTTTGCTTCCCTCATTGTCCTTCTGTTTCTGTGGTAGCGCCACTGTATGACTCAGTGCTGTCAGCCTTCCCTGGCACTTTCTTCTGAGTTATTCTTGTCCTTTTCTGTGCTGTTTATATTCAGTAAGCCATAGTTCAGGTTTCTGGGTTTGCCACAATTAGCTCTCATAAGGATTAAACCGATTGAACATTATGGTGTTTGATTTTGGATGCTGTGTGCTGTTAAAATTAGTACTGCGGAGACCGCTCCATGAATCTCCATGACTACGGGATGCTGCTGCCATGTGGTATAGACCGTTTTCGAGGGGTGGAGTTTGTGTGCTGCCCGGCCTGGGCTGAACGGGAGTCAGACAGCGCACAGCTTCAGGGGGAGGAATCCGATGTGTGGTGGGGCGGAGCTGAGAGCGAATACTCTGATAACAGGTACGATCACAGGTGGACTTTGACTCGTTTCTGTGCACGCCTGTTGATACAAAGGCTGAACCACCCGTTCTGACCGCAGCATGACCCGCCCAACGGACATACAGCTGGCCGCCAGGGAGGATGACGAGGATGTGGACGAAGAGGTGGAAACGTTTGAAAGGGATGACAACGGGGATGGAGAAGAAGATGACGAGGAAGTCGATATGACGGATGACCGAGATGGCGATGAGCCCAACGCTAACATCGCCATGACAACAACGACAACCACCACCACTGAGTCAGTTGAAGAGGTCGTTAGAGGTGAGAAATGAAGCAGTTCTGCCCTCTTCTCACTCTCCTTAAGTTTTTTTGTTTGTTTGTTTTTTGTTCATGGTTTGATTTCCATCATGTGTCGCTATGTTGAGTTACTTCTGTCTCCCATAAAATTCCAAACCTCACCTTTTGCATTCATGTTTAATTTGCCTATGTGTACATGTCTCAGCGGTTTGTTGGGCTAGTGCTGAGTCAGGCCCATGTCACGCCATGCTGGAGCGTTGGTACTTCATGCCTGAGACGGGCTGCTGCGCCCCCTTCTTGTTTGGGGGCTGTGGGGGCAACAGGAATAACTTTGAGTCGGAGGAGTACTGCCTCGCTGTCTGCAGCAGCTCGTGTAAGTCCCGGGACTGAAGCTACAACCTGAAGTGTCCACATCAGGAGCCTGATTCCTGTCCTCAGGCTGCTGCAGACTGTTTCTCTGGCTCGCTCGTTCTTTCTGTCTCTCACTGACCTTACCGTCTGAGGCCTGTTAACCTTTCAGAGCACTGACAACTGGCTGTAGTTTCATTCATTTCATCATTTTTTCCATCAAGATAGAAACTGTATTTTTGAATTGGAAAGCAAAAGTAGACACAAGAAGAAGAAAAAAGAGGGCCACAACATTACAAGGCTGTGAGCAAACCTAGTTCAAAAGGACCAAATCATTGTTAGTTCTACCTGAGGAGAAAAATCTTTCAAAAGTCAAAAGTGAAAATGTGGCACACATACAGTGTACTAAATAACTGCTGACACTCTGGGGAATATTGCTCATTTTGTTTTTTAGGTAAAAAGAGAACCCCCCCCCCCTAACTCTAACATTAACCCTCTCAGGCTCAAATTAAACCTTTTGTTGCTAATGCACAACCAAGTCCTGCAGTGGTACTTCTGAGTAAAAAAAACTCATAAAATATGTATGTGGGGTAATCAGATTGTTAGTTGCAAATCGGCAACGCCTGCCTCGAGAGGGTTTAGCTGCTGCCTTTGTTATAGATTTCACTGTAGCACATGAGGTTCAAACACAGCGTTAAACAAACACATGTGGGGTTTTTGGCTAAGAGTGCAGCTCAAATGTTTACATAATTTTCAATAACATTCTTTTGTGTTCTTAACAGGTGTAGCTTGCACAATAGTGTACTCACCCTGTGGTAGCTCGATGTTGAAATACATCCTTGCTGGCGTTAACAACAGATAACGTGGCATGTAGATTTTTTTTTTTTTTTTTTTTTTTTTTGGAAATCCTATTTTCCTAGTTCGTTTTAATGTGTGAAATCCTACAAATCAAACTAATTTGCATTGAAAAGTGACTTTAACATTATATAAGTAATATTGTTAACGTGTTAGCAGGCTTCACAGATCTGTGATTTCACTGCTTCTTTGCAATTCAGATACCTCTTTATGAGAACTCTCTTATAAGTCAAACCCACATATGAAATATGAAAAAAATAAATTTCATTATTTAAATAGGCTGATTACTCCCTGAAACCTCTGGACACTGTGGGTTTAAGCAAATCACTAAAACAGGGTTAATTCTGCTTAATTAGAATGATAAACGAGGGATTAAATGAAGATAAACTGCAGTTTTATTAGTGCGTGACTCAGTGCCAGCAGTGTTTTGTTTTTGTTTTTTTTGTTTAGTTTAGTTTAGTTTTTTAAATCCTACTGGCCAACGGGAGAGTTTCCATGGTGCAGAGTGGCCATGACACAGTCGTTCACCTCCAAACCATTTAATCACTCATTGAATCATTTCTAACCCGCACCGCCGTCATAACAGTGTGAAGACCCAACGGTGAATGCCACCTTGTGTCTGCATGTGTTTCTATACCCGTGTGTGTCTGCATGCTTCACACTGCAGTGTGTGTTTGTAAAAGAAAGAAAAAAATTGTGCCTGCAGCTCTGTAGTAGTGAAGATTTCATCGGTGTGTCTTAACCAGATGTGTGTTGGTGGTGTGTGTGGAAAAAGGAATGCACTCTTTTAAGTTTTAAGCTGGTTTCCGTTTCCTCACGGCGAAATCATCAGCGATACAGTCGGCCCTCATCCTGACTCAGCAGTCCTTATCTCCATGGTCCCACATTCAACAGACACACAAAACTGTGGGAAACACTTCACTTTCTGTCCCCTGAAATCCTGCTTATCTCTTATGTAAATATTTACATAGAATTTCCATTAATTTTCTGTGTGTACCTAATCTCTCAAGTCCCTAACCCACCCTTTCATCAAACAAGTGGAATTGTTTATAACTGAATGCATTGTGGGTTTCCAGCTGACCGATTTCAGTGTTTTTCCTGCATTTAAACATCTGTCTATCTCTGTTCTGCGCCTCAGTTTGCTTTCAACTGCTCTGTGTTTAATTCCCATCTCCCCGTACTCTCATCCAGTACCAACAATGGCCCCCAGTCCTCCAGACGCTGTGGATCGCTACCTGGAATCACCCGGTGACGACAGCGAACACACAGACTTCCAGAAGGCCAAAGAAAGCCTGGAAGCCAAACACCGTGAAAAGATGTCCCAGGTGTGTGTTTGTGTGTTTTCTTATCGTAAGCATTCCTCTCAATGTGATGTAGACCAGCGGTCTCCAACCTTTTTCGCGCCACGGACTGGTTTATGCCCGACAATATTTTCACGGACCGGCCTTTAAGGTGTCGCGGATAAATACAACAAAATAAAACTAGTACCGGTACAGAAAAAAAAAAAAAAAAGATGACACGCGTAAAAAGACCCAGGAAAACCGAGTTAACGATAAAAACGATAACAAAATAATGCTGAAAACCGATTAAAACCCTGAAAACCATACATTTCACACCTGAGCCTCAACTCTCGCGGCCCGGTACCAAACGACTCACGGACCGGTCCGAGGCCCGGGGGGTTGGGGACCGCTGATGTAGACCATGACAGAAGCTTAAGCGTCTTGCTTTTTCTTTCAATCTGACACTTCAGGTTATGAAGGAGTGGGAGGAGGCTGAGAGGCAGGCCAAGAATCTGCCTCGTGCAGACAAGAAAGCAGTCATCCAGGTAGGAATCAGGCCACAGTGTCTGCTGTAAATGTCTAATTGCCAAAAAGAGTTACATTACATACATATACATTACATAACTGAGATTTATATTATCCTGGACAAATTTGGCAAAAGTTTAAGAGAAATAGAATTTAGAGTTTCTTGGTTACGGGTGCATTTATAAGGGAGATTACATTTAAAGCCAGTTAAGTGAGTTATTATATCTTAATTAACCCCAATGAATTGAATGGATTTAAATGTCCATGGAGTTTGCGACAGGGAGCTAAAAATAAGATTTAATAATTGTAATTGACGATGTGTCAGCTGATATTCTGAAAAGGGTCAGCGAGAGGTTAAACTTACACTTGAGCAGTAAAAGGACGATGGGGTGCTGTCGTCATCCCGATGGGTGGCTGGGCGAGCAGCATGGACATCCAAGTTTATGAACAAGACAATTCAAGAATGAGGCAACGTAAAATTTGAAAATTGATACCATATGTGCATCTACTAAAATACTTGACCTCAAGGTCCACATGTCAAGTCTTCTGAAAATCTTGTAAATGTGATAACTCAAGAAGGCTGAGGAGTAGCATTGGAGGTCGTCAGTATTTTTAACCCTGTAGAATACATTTCAGATAAATAAATGATGATGGCCAATATCAGCCTGTGATACTTGTTAGCCAATATATCTGTCAGGCCTGAGGTTGAAAGTGTATCATTGTATTTAATGGTGGAAATAAGACAGACCTCTTCTTTCCAAACACATGTTTCTACCGTAATGCAGTGTGGGTATTTGTTCATATACCGACTGTGTAAAAAGTACTGTATCTGCAGCACTTCCAGATAAAGGTGGAGGCTTTGGAGCAGGAGGCAGCGGGGGAGAGGCAGCAGCTGGTGGAAACCCACATGGCCCGGGTGGAAGCTCTGCTGAACAGCCGCCGACGCCGGGCTCTCGAAAATTACCTAAGCGCCCTGCAGGCCAATCCTCCACGGGTACGTGCACGTCCCCACACACCTAACAACATCCTAATAACAGGAACGCTACATTGATTTAATACTCTAAATTGGTGCCAAACAGTTTTGATCAATGAGTCTTTTGAGGTTGTTTATCAGCAAGGCGCACATGTTTAAGAAGCGTATCCAACGTGTTATAATTCCACTTATTACATAACCCTGTGCCACCACCAGTCCCGTCAAGTTTTGAGCCTGCTGAAAAAGTACATCCGCGCAGAGCAGAAGGACAGGCAGCACACGCTGAAGCATTATGAGCACGTCCGCACAGTCGATCCCAAGAAGGCTGCTCAGATCCGCCCTCAGGTATCTGGATCAAACAGTCAAAGTCTTTAAGCATCATAAAAATAAGTTACGGCTTTTAAAATAGACACGATCACAAAGTGGGTTTTTTTTCTCATCTCCAGGTGTTGACTCATCTTCGTGTCATTGATGAGAGGATGAATCAGTCGTTGGGTCTGCTCTACAAGGTGCCAAGTGTGGCAAATGAGATCCAAAACCAAGTCGGTATGTGTTTATTCATGTCTTATTCTTAAAAGTCAAAGGTTGAGGACACTCATCACAGTAAATCCCCGAAACATCTATTACTGAGAATTCATCCAAATGTCATTTGTAGCTTCCAGTGCCTCACTGGTTTTAGGCAGTTGATATTAAAATTAGGTCATAGGTTGCGAAATCTATGAAAGTATTCTTGTTGTTTTATTCACATGCTAAACGCAATTGCTCACTCAGCAAGAGGTACAAGTGCTCAGCAGACATAAAGGGATTATTTTGACAGTCCTATTAAATGGCTGTTTTGTTGCCTTCAGAATGGGGAAAACCTTCCACCTGTCAGCACTCGTCTTACTTGGCATATAATAGCATGTTTGTTTAATTGTTGTGAAAGCCGATGACTAAAGTTTTTCACTTATATTTTATGTTGTTTGTTTGTTTGGTTTGTTTGAAGGGGCAGTTTACCTGCTGGGAGAAAGTCTTTCTCAATTCGTTCCTAAGGCATGCTGTTCAGGCAGAGACCAGTGCTTAGTGGGTCAAAGGGACCATGCTGGAACAGAATGTAATATTAAAAAGAAATAAAGGCGAGCATGGTTCATCGAAAGACTGATAGCTTAGTTTTGATTTGCGTTTTAACCAAGAAAGGTGAAGCAGAGGAGATCTCATGTAGATATGCCAGTTACAGCATGAGGTGTGTACCAACTCCTACAGATTATATGTAACTGCAAAAGCCTGTATTTGACAATGGCAGAAATGTGAATATGCCTTTGAACATTAGTGTAGGGCAAAGCATAAGTCCAGCCACAGTGACAGTAATATTCAACGGACAGAGTCTCAGCTCATAAAAGAGAGTGAAAAAGTCAGATAATAAATGTTGCATCTTTCATCGGGTTTTTTCAGTTCCCCTGTTTCACCGTTGTAGTCCACTACAGATGGCTACATATCGAATCAGACCAGTTTTGGCCGTTATTAAGAAAACAAGTGTAATTGCGTTCATCAAAAAAAGTGTGGGAAGCTTGTCTTTTAGGCCCTAAGGTCCCAAGATTCATTCCCTCTACCTGTCCCAAAGGGTCATGTGGAATTTGGAATTTCCTCCTGAAATAAGCGAGAGTCAACTAAAACTTGAGGGACTGCTCTAACTTCATGAATTTAAGGCAATTTTTAAATTCCTCGGATGCAAATGTTTCGCCTGAGTATTATTACCTTTGTTTCCAGCATTATCCAGTTACTTTTACTGAGGCATTCATTTTTTATTGACAACAAAGTTTATAAATTTTGGTTCTTTCTCTGTTTTTATGTATGTTTATTATCTAATTGCATGTACTTAACTGTTGTAACGTATGTGCTGCTACTTTGGGCAGCATATGTAAAAAGAGATTCTGAGATCTTATGTTGTCCTGATTAAATAGAAAACTTGAGATTATACAATCTGTGTTATGCAACAACCATCCAAACCACACTTATTCAGTACCCTTTAACTCCCTGTAGTGTGAATTAAAGCGATGCTTTTAACATGTGTTTGAAGTCCACTGATTACAGGACACTAAAACACTGATAATGCAGTTTCATTCCGCCATGATTACTTTCACCACTTTAGGCTATTGTGTAGCCTTGATTTGTTTTTCCCTCTAACCGCCACATTCCTTTCTCGGATTTGTCATCACGTAACCATCTGCTTCATTCTCATTTTGTTCCTTTTCTTTGTAGCAATTATAATGCAGCGAGTTCAGGCGGAGCTGTTCCAGCAAGTCTCTTCACTGCAGAGCGATGGTCGGGTGAGTCAAGTTGCACCAACTCACAAATGCAAAGTCTTCTTTGTGAACGTGGACATTCTGGCATAAATATTGGAATCACATAGACTGACATGACAAAACAAAGTCACTGTAACCACTGACGTGATGGGAGTGGTGTAATTAAAGCGATTAACAAAGAAAATGATGTTGTGATACTGCGCCTGTTTAAATGAGGTTTTATTAGTGATCTTTTCCACATAGACATCATAATTTGATCAGGTTATAAATAAAAAGCCACCCAAACGCCACGTATCCTGATTAACATTCCTCTGTGTTTGCAGATGGATGGCAGGGTGAGTTATGGCAACGACGCTCTGATGCCTGATCAGGCCTACAGCTCGGCTCCTATGGACCCTGGCCTGGATGGGCTGGGGTTCATTCACCCTGAGAGCTTCAATCAGCCCAACACAGAGAACCATGGTAACACACACTACATTTTGTGACATAAATTGAATTAACTTTTTAAAAATGTGGTTTGATATTGAATATTTTTGTTACACGCTGTATTTCTGTAGTTGAACCCGTCGATGCTCGTCCAATTCCAGACAGAGGACTCCCCACACGGCCTGGTATGTATGTGAAGTCCAAACGGAAACACAAGTACATACTTACATCCTCACTCGTATACATTTACTGCATATTAAGGACAGGTTTCAAAATTCAGGTCGTTTCTAACATTGCACTTGCCAGACCTCATGCTAAGAGTCAGTCGAAACAGCAGCACAGGTGCAACTTGTGCTCCTCTTAAGCAGATGAGAGATGGAGACTGAAGAGAGAAACCTCAGGGAGTATGAACATAATATAACACTGGCTATATTCAGTTTCATTCAATTCCTGTTATTTAATAAGCACCAGTTCAACAACAGTTATTATAAGGTGCTTTATACTACATGAAAAAGAGCCTAATATATTAGAGAGAATCCCCTGTGAGGACACACATGATGAAGAGACCTCTGGCAGAACCAGGCTAAAGGAGGGGGAAGCGTTCTGGCACGATTGGTTTGGGGATGAGGGAAATGAGAGGAGGAAGAAGAGTGGCGTCTAAAAGCATCAGGAGCGAAAAGCTAACCTTAAATGAGTGATTTTAAACTGTTAGTTGGAGAGCTGAAAGACAGCAATAAGTTATTACAGTTTCCTGAGTCTTTATAATTCCACTAAAGCTTTCAGGCTTTCTTTAATATTAGGTTGTAGCCTTTTTGATCCTTTTGGAAAAAAAAACATTTAGTGTTTGATAGAGAAGTGTCTCATAGATAAACATAAGTGAGCTCCATAACGGCAGCGACATCATCACCAAGAATCGGAGCACCACAGTGTGACAGGAGACTCACACCTAATGATGGTGGGATCATGAGGTGAGAAGAATATCTGAGAAATTTTAAAAAAGGTGGTACCCTGTACTCCTGACATTATGGTAGTAACTCATATTTCCCATAAAGAGGGTGAGACAGAGTAGACCGTGACTCGCATGCTGTGGTGCTGATTGTGGTTTTGCAGTCTTACTGCACACATGTTCTCATAACACTAAACACACACAAACAAGATACTGGGCAGTAAAGTGATTGAAATACTCTACAATGTTACAATAATAAGCGGTGTGCATATGTCCATATCAGTGTTGCAACATCTGCACAAAGCTGTTGTAATCCTTTCCTGTAAATGATTTGTATTTGAATCACACGCAAGTTTTCTATCAGTTGCTGTTGGTGAAGGATTAATGATTATAATTGGATAATAGCAGTTGACACTTATGCCAAATAAAAACATCTCAAAATTACAAGGCAGGTCCATATCCAGTTTCGAGATTCATTTGAGATGTGGTTGGCTCCTGGGTTTCGATGAGACTCTTTTAAGTGTCCTTTGATCCACCAAAAATTGTTCAACTACTTGATAGATTAATACGAGGGCAAATAATCCCACGTACTCTGAGGACTTTACAGGTATCCACAGTGTCAAATGAAATCACCTCCTCCCGCTGTTTGTGTATTAAAAGACAGTTTGGGGTTTTATTTCACCTCTAAATGTCTTTCTACTGCTTCATTTCCTATAAGACTAAGGATAAGAATCTTTTTCTTTTTTTTTTAATCCCAGAGGGAAATTCATATGTCTTAAATAGCTCATCTGCTATTTGGATGAGAATTAAAAGGTCTGATGGCTGTGGGTGCAAATGATTTTCTGTTTCTCTCCGTTTTAGGAGAGATGCAGAAATCCATGTGCTCGATTTCTGGGATTAATTTGGGTGATTGATTCTGTGGTTTCAGTGTCTGCCCTGAAGCCGGAGGAGATGCCAGAAGTGCGGATGGACACTGAAGAGAGGCAGAGTGCTGGATATGAAGTTTATCATGAAAAACTGGTAGGAAAACCCAGCAAACCCAGTCATCAAATATCATCTCCTTCAGGGGTTTATGACTGACTTACTATTATTATTTTCTTTAATGTCAGGTGTTTTTCGCTAATGACGCTGGATCCAATAAAGGCGCCATTATCGGGCTGATGGTTGGTGGGGTGGTCATAGCAACAGTCATTGTCATTACCTTGGTGATGCTGAGGAAGAAACAGTACACTTCAATTCACCACGGCGTGATCGAGGTAAAAGGCTCACCAGTTTGTGCTCATAGATCAAACACGGTTCGCGTGTTAGTAACTCCTCATCCTCTTGTCCAAAGGTGGATGCAGCTGTGACGCCAGAGGAGCGTCACCTGGCCAAGATGCAGCAGAACGGCTACGAGAATCCCACCTACAAATTCTTCGAGCAGATGCAGAACTAAAGAGCTGCACAACAACATTTCCCCCACAGTGTCAGGTTGCGCTCTGTTCCATTCAGCTCCTTTGCCCTCAGCCCCAGCACCTTCAGCGCCCTGTTCAGGAGGTGAAGGGTGCGAGGATGACTGCATAGCCTGGTTTGTGTCTTTGAAAGTAAGGAAAGGAGACCTTTTTGTCAGGGGTTTGGGCCAAAGAAAACTGATATGAAACAAAGCCTCCTTAAATCCCTTGATTGTACAGAGCTAAGCATTACCCAGCAGCCCAGTTAGACAAAGGTACCCTGTTACACCTGCACATTTCAGTCAGCCCCTGGAGTTCTCATAGCATTTGTACTGGAAAACCCCTCGTCGACTGTTTATACGACATCACGGCAGTAAGACACCCACAGCCGAAACTTGTAATTTACCAATTACTCCCTCACTGCTCCTCAAACCGGTCCGACGAGAGCTCTCAGAGCAACCCGTCGCACGAATAGTGTTTCAGGTTTATTTTTCAAAAAATGAGAAAAAAAATGAAGAAAAAAATACATAAATATATACAATCAAAAATATGTAAAAGCAGGAAAAACATTTTTTTTAAACGTGTAATATATTAAGACAGAGATTAGCTGTAAGTATATGTAGTGCATGGCAATATTGATGACTGATTAAAAGTATACTGTATGTGAAGGTCCTCAGGACGAGGAGGGGAAGGGGGGGGGGGTCCTCTCCCTAGATATTTTAGAAGGATTGTACATTTCTGGCGTCTTCTTTGTGACATGAAGAAAAAAACGAGTATTCAGAATCCGGTCTGCTTTGTCGTCACAGACTTGCTTTAACTGAATCTTGGCTCTTTATTGCTCATCTCCATGCTTCACTGTTGTGTTAGCTGCATGGGCAGAAAAAAAAGCTCTATGTATGTAATATATGAAGTGTAATAGTATCCGAAAGGAAGATGATTGTGTTACTTGTTTGCGTTCTATGCACTCTTGTCATTTTTGGGAGTTTTGATTATTGCCACCAAATATTGCTGTTACAGTCTCTGATGCCAACTGTCGCTGCACTTTGGATTTTTCTTAGAAAGAGGCTCGAGGTTCAAACCTTTTAAGATGGAAAGTTTTTATGAAAGCCTATCATTCCACTGTCTTTGCTGTAAATAATTCAGATGACGACACCTTCCTTCACTTCCATTCCCACTTCCAGTCATTTCTTTCCCAACCCCCCCATCCCTCATGTTTATCCTCTCCTTCTTGCTGTGTCAGCAATATTGTACATTGCGGCACTTTGGGACGTCGTATGTGAGCATTTCATAAATAGGACTGTTTGGGCGTGGGGAAATCAGACATTTTCTCCTCTCTGGACACATTCCTCCACCAAATGTCACATTCTATTTTTCTACATCACCAATGTATACGTGTACAGCGCTTCTGTTTGTCCTGTGCTCAATATTTCAGCTCCTGTCGAATCTGTAACTTATTAGGAGGAAACATGGCCCTCTCTCTAAATTATTAACCATGAATGTGACATATTGTGCATTTCTATGAGAAATACAACACATATCGCCTGCACATTGCACCCACATGTGGATAGACACTGACTGAAGCTCTTAATCAGGCAAATTTTTCAATTTGTATTGATGCTCACTCTGGGTATCTTTGGAGCCTAGTGATGAAACAAACTCTTTGTCCCTCTGCTCATTGATTCAGTGACCTTTCTCTGTGTGTAGTTAAATGAACAATTTGCTTAGAAAAAGCTTTCTACACTCACTATACCATCAATAAAATTTTGAATGTACATAGAAGCATTTGGGTGTCTGTCAATGTGAGTCTTAAAAAGAGAAACTTCTCACACAGCTATTAAGAAAATGCTTGCCACTTTATTCCCCCAGTGGACAAAAAGGGTCCAATAATTCAGGGAACAAACTAAATAAAATACAAAACGGGTCCTCTATAAATGGAAAATATGAAAATACACTTGCCCTTGTGGCTATCAAAAACATGAAATACCGGTATATACAGTGGAAATGGTCCTAACTACAGACAAGGAACACACAACACAAAGCTCTTAACTGGATTTTTTCAGTCACACTCAAGCATTCAGTGACATGCACGCAACAATCAGTAATCAGAAAGACATTCTCCCTTCATTCTGAACACTCTTCTCTTGATTAGAGTAACAGAAAAGCTAAAAAAAAAAACTTCACCTGTCTCAGTCTAACTTGAATCAAACTGTAAAGACAATAATAAAGGTGGTAATCCATGCTGATCAGAGACCAGCTTTGCATTTCTGTGTCTGAGAGACGTTTTTTATCAGCGGTGGAGCACACGTTTTGTCCGCAACACTTGACAAGCGCTATAATGTGACGACCTTCAGCTGTCCTTGTCTAGCGTCGTGGTGGCCAGGGTCACTGTAGTGATCGGCTGCCCGATGCCGTGCATCTGCATGCGAGCCAGTTTCTTCTGCTCACACTCGGTCACCAGGCTGTTGAGCTCAGCAGCGCTGTAGCCAATCAGAGTCCTCAGGTCACACACAAACTTGTAGACAAAGCGCTTTCCCTGCACCTTGCAGATCATGTCCCCGTCGTAGTAGTATCTGAATGAAAATGCAAAACTCAGAATCACACCAAAGTATATCAACTGATGAGAGACAACAGATATGCAGATGGCTTTCAACAAATGAATAATGGACAATACATCAGTGTATCCGTTCTTTTATATTACAGCAGCTTTACATTTTAAAATATCAGAATAATCAGGTTTGTTTTAAGTTCTCTTAGTAGCAGAAAGAACCTCTCTTCTTCCTCTTCATATCCTCCTATCTTGGATCGTCACTCCTGCCTACAGGCCATCACTACTAGTGTGACAGTCAATCAGCTAAATATCAATGGCAATAAAACTTATCCTGACTTCACAAAATAAACCATTTTGTTGTCTCTAAAGATGGTTGTCAGGTCCACACTTCCCAAAGCGTCAAAAGTCTTAAAGTCATCTTGAACAATACTCTTTATCGTCCACATCACATTCGGCCTACTACCACCCACTTAAGATTTCTAGACTTCTTTCTCAACACAGCACTCAAGTCCTGGTTGCCTCCCATTTGGATTCCTGCAATACCACTCTCTCTGGTCTCCCAGAAAATCTCCTTAATCAGCTCCAGACGGTACAGAACTCTGACCATATTACAGCCATTCTCATCCAGCTTCATTGGCTCCCTATTCCTCAGCATATCCAATGCAAGATTTTCCTTCTCGGTGACTTGGCAGCCCCATATCTTTCAGACCTCCTTCATCCTTACACCCCTTCCCTTTGCTCAGCTTGAGCTGCTCTCCTGCTGAGCGATGAGTGCCAGAGCCTTTAGGTGTGATGCACTTTGTCTTTGGAATTTACTTCCACTTCACTTTTATCGCCTAAATTCTTTGACACAGTTCAAATCACACCTCAAAACCCTGCTATAACTAAGCTACCACCATTTCATTTATAAAGTGGGCACTACATGTATAAAGGCTCATTCACACCATGGTGCCCTGCTCTCAAAAACCTGACAGATGTCACGCTGTCTGTGAAGCTGGATTTAAGATATGTGTTTAAAGTTTTGAGCGCCATCTTCTGTCAGTACAGAATGTGTCATCTCCAGGTTAATTGGTTAATTACTGCTAATAGACTTACAGTAGTTTATTTTAGCTAACTAATAACCCCCCCCCAAAAAACCCAATAACTCAGTCAGAAAAAAGGGCACTGAAACTGAAAATAAGGGGATCACTCTTCTGCTGTCCCTGGCTGCAACAATGACATTTTTGTTAAGAAATCAAGGCTCTACTGTCCACTTTCACTCTGTCTCTTAAGCAGTAAGTGGTTCTCCGTTGTTTGGCTAGCTACACTGACAGGAAAATCCCCCTTTTAGCTGTAATGTTCAGGCTTGCAAAGGGTGTGTTTGAAGGGCGCCAAAAAATAAAATGTACTATTGTTTTTATTATTGTTATTACCACATAAGGGAAACAGTCGGCATCATCGGCCTACTACTGGAAATATTCTGTTTTAAGAAGACTGCTGTCTGCGTCTGCAGGAGGAAGCCTTGCTAACTTGCAGCTACACTCTAAATCGACTTGTACTGGAAAGTTGGCAGCATGTTTAAAGTCAATCTCACTGCACCAGACATTTGTCTGCGGTGCCTGTGAGGTAATGGCTTATGTCTGGCTCCAAACTTTAGATAGAGTGCCACAAAAAGTTGCCATTAAACAAAAACACACAAACCTGAGGGCTCGACTGAGCTTCTCATAGTTCATGGTAGGCTTGTTCTTGCGTTGCCCCCATTTCTGTGCCACGAGCTCAGGCTGGTTGAGTTTGAACTCTCCCTCCTCGCCTACCCAGGAGATGCAGTCTCTTGCGTCCTTGTCGGTCAGCAGCTCGAGCAGAAACTGCCACAGCTGGATCTGACCATTGTTACCTGACAACAGAAAAACAACACAAAGTATTTGAAAAAGATTATTCAAATAAAATGTGTGTATCTGTAATAAAAAAGACAATTTAACAGCCACAACTGATTAGAACATAACATTAGAAATGGTAATAGGAGTATTTTGTACCATTACTAAATCTGCCAATTCTAAATGTATTCAACTATTTAGTCTAAAATAGCGCATTAAGGAAGGTTTTGTCAGACAAAATGGCTAAAAACGTTGCATTTTCAGTTTGAATGCAAAGCAACATTACTGTCAGATTGTAAATTTAAAAACTAAAACCTAAAATTGGTGACAAAACTATCCCTGAACACTTTTGAAAACTTTCTGACTTTACAAAAAGTGAGTTGCCTAGAGAGCGGCTGTGTGCGTGTGTCCTACCTGTACGGTTCCCAGGTGAGCTGCGCTCCTCCCCTCCTGAAATGCGAGGTGCTCTGGGACCACGGTTCTGTTTCAACACCTTTATAGCAGTGGGTGTGCTCACTTGAGCTGGGATTATCTGCACAGCTGGAGGAACAGATGGGAAAACTCTTCATTAACATGTGTTTTGGATCTGAATCTATTTAATAAATAACTTCCTGTTAAATATATGGATTTTGTCCAGAGTTTAACGAGCAGAACTATGTGGAGGGCATGGTCATGTATAATCAGACAAGATAACCCAAACAACTGAGGGAATTTACAAAGTTTAAACATAGCACAATAAAGTTGATTATCTTTATCTGGACTTTGGTGATGAAATGTCTCTCACTGAAAACACAATGTTCCCTCTAATTTTTCACGTGTCTGAGCGAACACACAAACTCCCTGAGCGGTCCCTTGGACCACTGTGAGCAACAGCAGACGTGTACACTGTGGTCACGCCAGCATCGAATCCATCCAAGTTACATGGTTTATTAAAATAATCAAATTACAGCATTTACATTTATGTTAGACTGGTTTTAATTAACTGCTTTAGCCCACTTACAATGAAAATTAATAAATAAATCTTGTCCATGACCTGTTTAGTATGTTAACACTATTGGAAGTAAAAATAACTTGAACTCCAATTTTGAAAACAAAATTTTCTTTCTTCTTTTTTTTTAATAAAGCTGACTTGTATTATGAGTCAGTGGTCTGGGACAGAGTCCTGTAACTCTGTCTGCAAAATACAGTATATAATGACCAATGTTGGGCAATTAATTATATAGTTCTTCAAAAAAGAGTTATGCAAACAAAGTTTTTTGCAGCTGTTTACCTAAAAATGCGGCCAAGGCGGGTTTTTTT
The DNA here is from genome assembly GCF_018398535.1 of Haplochromis burtoni. NCBI lineage: Eukaryota > Metazoa > Chordata > Actinopteri > Cichliformes > Cichlidae > Haplochromis > Haplochromis burtoni. The sequence continues at coordinate 253,543 of NW_024582823.1, forward strand.
TTTTTTTTTAAATAAACATTGCAAACTATTTACAGAACATCGTTCTAATTCCATACGGGAGCAGACAGTCACTTACTGACTAACACTGCAAAAGAGAATTGTCAGAGTATTAATTTTAATTTCAATTCAGGTTAGATTTTTTTTTGTGCGCAACGCAGATTTTCTGTGCGCAGAGACCGTGCCAGCAGTGCGCAATTGCGCACACGCGCAGCTTAGAGGGAACATTTGTTCATCACTCATCCATTTGAGTTCTTCAGTGTAAGGTAAACAGTTATTTTAATTGTCTTTTGGATGATTTTTCACGCTAACACTTACGCTGATCAATCGTGACGGTGGCGTCTCCTCCAGACTGGTCCTGGCTGGCCAACACGTCTGAAATTAGCACAAAATATTAGTTTCATTTTGGCATGAAAACACATTTTATTCCATCAGCTGAAACAAACATTTGAGTCAGACCTACATTTGCGAAGGAGTTCCAGGTGACTCCAGAGTATCTCTCCATTGGGCACTTTCTGAAGGAACTCCTCCTGAGTGAAAGTGCAGAGGTCTCGCCCTGGGATGTGAATGCTTCCTATTTCCATCTCATCAATGTTAAACTCTTTCATTACCCACACAGCCCAGTGGATCACCTGATCAGCAGACCAGAGCATAGGGTCTGAGGAGAGAAACCTCACACATTACCAACCGTGTTTGTGTCTTTGTTTGTTAGCACAATAATGATTGTTTTCCACTACAATAAGGTAGTTCATTCAAGTATTCCTCACCGTACGGTATGCCCAGGCGGACTTGCTCTTTCCGGTAGCCTTCGAGAGCTGCGGCCCAACGTGTAACCTGCTCTGAGGTCTCATCAGACAGGGCAGACCGCTCTACAGCAATAAGCTGTCCCTCCTCCACCAGAGCACCCTCTTCCCCTGCTGCATCTGGATCAATCACTACTTCAACTGTTTCTACTGGCTTTACAATCTCCAAGATGTTCAACCTCTCCTCTCCTAGAAACAAAAGTAAAAACAATGCATTTTAAAATGTACTCTCTCTTTACTAACTTGAGTACTTGATATGAAATGTGTCACGCTTTTGGTACCTGGTTTGGTTATTATCTGCAGGCTGAGCTGCACTGTGCCATCGGTCTTTACTCCCTGATCGAAGAGACTGTGATCAGGGTGGAGCTAAGAGGAAAAGAACAGATAAAGCGAGACAGCAGTGAGAAACAGTTCAACCCAGGACCAAACAAAAATCATTTAATCATGAACAGATCATGAAAGGTGTCAATATCTAATTCTTACCTGAATGTCCTGCAAACAAATTTCATAAGCATCCAATGAGATTTGGATACGAGGCTCCAAAAGCTTCTTCAGATTACCAATTGGTTCGTTTATGTCGATATCTTGCTGAATCAAATCTGACGCAGTGATGGTCTGCTCCTCAACACTACAAATCAAATAACATGAGACAGAAATGTAAAACCACAGCTGCTGCATGAACAAATTAATTGTTTTATTTATGCAATCATCACTCTCACCCTTCTTCCAGGCATGCCTGTTTCTCCCGTTCATCTATCTCGATCTCTATCATCTCTTCTGGCTCACTTTTAGACATTCTGCTGGGAGATAACGTTTTACCAACACGAATATAAAGTGACACATTAAACAAAAATTACTGTCAACCAGATAATCAGCATAAAAGAAAAGAACCAATAAACTCTTAATTAGGTAGCTGGCCACACTACCTAATTAATCACTTAAAAAATGCTAAAATTAAACTAAAACTATAATTAGCTTCTATCCTCCTCCTCACTGTTAAATTAAACAGCTAATTTCAATTAGAAAACCCAAAAATCTATCCAGCACATCAAATTGATGTTTGTAGTGATTATTAATGGCATTCCATCCATCCATCTACTCTTGCTTATCCAGTTTACGTTCACAGCTGGGCGGGAGTCCAACCCAGGTGATGGTGCTAACCAACACAACACCATGCTGCACTGACTTATCAATGCATGTGCTTTTGTTTTGGTTTTTTTGGAATAACTTTATAACATGAGATGCACCATTATTTTTTTTCAGATCCAAAGTAGGCCTCTGGGGGTCACTACACATGTAAGAAGGACTGGTCCACATATATTTATATGGGGAAAGAGTCTTTGTTACCTTAGTTACTTTTAGACAATCCATAAACAAAAATATATTTTAATCAGAATTTAATTAACCCATTTGTAAAGACTAATATTAATTAAATTTATTTTTAAATCACAAAAATTATATTAAACAGCCAAAGTTGGTGCAAGCAAATTTTGGTTTTGTAAAACAAAATTATAACAAATACAGTATGAAATCATTAAACAAAATTTATCTTTTTAATCAACTAATAAATAAATCAAGTAATATTTTTTACCTAAAATTGTAAAAAAAAATAAAATAAAAAAGCTGATTTTTGATAGAACTAATAATCATTTAAAATACTAGTTTAAAATTAAAAAGAACTAAATAAAAGTGGATATTTAATTGATCTTTTATTCTTCTACTAAATTTCTAAACTTACTTTCTTAAAAATATTTAAGTAAAAATAAAGTGAAAATAAACATAAAAGTGGTTGTTTTTGATATAGTTTGTAATCTTCTAATAAATTCCTAAAATAAAACATACTTGAAAAACGATATTTAATAGATCTTTTAAACTAATAAATTATTAAACGAATAATTACGTTCTTTAAAAAAAGTTTAAAAATAAATATGAAACTAGGTATTAAAAGGGCAATATCACTACAATAACACCTTTCTGTTGTAATTTCTTTAATCGAAGTAATACAAACAACTAATACATACTACAGTGTAAATAACAATGACGACTTCACTGTCGTGTAACTTAAAGAGCATACTGTGCCTGTTAAATAAAACAGGGCACTTTGATGGGGGTTTTCTACCATAAAGGCCTCTCAGCCTCGACTCCTCATTGGCCGTCTACAACAGTTCAGTGACTGCTAACGTTAGCCAACTCGAGGGCGAGGCTGTGGCTTCTAAAGGCCAACTAGTAGGCCAGTAGTTACAGAAAATACTAACCACGTATAACTACACGTCCAAAAAACGTGTTGGAAAAATTCACCAAACTCAAATTTATGCGTTAGGCTACACGTGTACAGTGAAGCAGGCCTACAAAAAACAAGTTAGCTTCAATATAGCAACGCGGGGCGAGGCAGCTGCATTACACAACCATCGATCCCGGCGTGCTAAACAACCGTGAAAATATCCTATAAACTCCGAGTGCTTCGTAACTTCAGCAAATCTTTGTTAAAGCACACTTTAACTCTGCACGTAGAAAACTTTTAAAACGGAAATAGAATAAACGGAAACAAAACAGCATAGGGCAAATGGAAAGGAGCCGGAAATCCTGGCTAAGGTTTTACAGCGTTGCAAGACTTCCGAGAGCAGCGATGATCGATCCAACGACAAGTTTTAGAGGAAAGCGACCGAGATACACTGAAACAACGCTCGTTTAGACGTGTAAATGGATAATAAGGAGAAGAAAGAACTAAAAAAATCTGTTTCACCGCGTATGGAATTATACCCACCCTGAGTTTGTGGTTGGACGGTAATCAGCACCGCGACAGTACGCAGCTTCTCCACTGTGCTGTTAGCAAAACAGCTAACTAGCGACTGCTATAACAACCAACGTTATTTCTATTTTCAAGCCGAAGAGGAAGCAAAAGTCCGAGGGAGCCAGCGTTAGCCTAGCCTTTGTGGAAGTTGGCTAATACTGTGGGTTTCTGCCTCGTAGGTGGGCGGCCTCTTCCCAGCAGGCTGACTAGGAATCAACAACACGCTAGCTAGGTTAGCTTTGCTGCTTGAGCTACATAAAATAGCGGGAACACCCCAGATACAACAAACGTGACGACGGTGTGGTACATTTTCCTCACAACAAGCATATCTGTCTCTGAAATAATCATACCTCTTAAAATTTAGACCTTCAGAGATGTTGATGTTCTATTGTGGAAGATAATCGGCAAAAAAATGCACACAGTCGAGAGATATCATGCAAGTTTTTAGCCAACTACACTCAATCTGAGGAGGGGCGGAGACTAACCGGAGAGACTGTAGTTACCTTAAAGTCTGTGTAGTGGAAAAACCGCCAGCTAAATGTTTCAATAGTAGCTGGACGTGCCTTTCTCAGCTCCAACTTTGTTGCAATTTAGGAACAAATGTCTAGTCCAGATGTATCCTGACTAGATAGCATTAATGGCTAAATAAAACTGCCTTTTAATAGGACCAACTGTAAATATAAAGGTAGTCTCTTGAAAATGTTACCATAAATTTAATCAGTTTTACTGCAACCATGCCCTCCCGTAACTGATTTTTAGTTTTTCTCCTTAATGTATGCTACAGACTGTTTTCAGTACTGAAAAGCGTGTGAAAAGCAAAAGTTTTGTGCCGGGCTATTTCAAATATTTCCAACAGTTCCTCTGGGCAAAGAAATGAGCTGTGTGCATCCCCACATGATCCCCTATCTCAACTTCTTTTTCCTTTTAGGAGTAGGCTGAATTTTCTGCCTTTGACACACACTACCTCTGTAAAAAGCAGATTTCTACTAAGATTATGTTATTCTCGCATTTTTTTTTGGTGTTCTCTTTTCTAACAAGTTGGGGTTTCTTGCTTTAAACTTCATTTTAAGTTGCTATTATATTTTTATTTCTGGTTATTCCTACTTTTTATTTTGTACAAAACACTGTGACTGTCTGTGAAAAGTGCTACATTATAAGTAAATATATAAACTTTTCAGGGTCTAGTTTCAGTTTTTTGTCCATGCCTATATTGATGTGCATTATTATCACTGATGGGATTATAACTAATAGGAAAGCTAAATCATTAAAGTTTTATAGAAAAGCGCTATACAAATACAGGCCATTTACCATTTACTTTGATTGGTATAGACCCTACATGTGTTTTTGCTGTTCTTTTTTTTTCGTAAAGGAGCCGCAAACATAATGCAATGGACCAGCCAATCTATCCACTAAACATGTGGTTATGTTTCCTTTTGATTCCCTGTAATGTTTTGACATGTAAAATATAGAGATTACTAAATAAATATCTTCTGATGAAGTCCATAGCATTCATGTTTCCTTATTTTATTTGTAAAACATTGCAAGTCGGTTTTGTGTATCACTTTCATGTATTTCAAGGCGTTAGATGTTGCATTAATTTATCATTTTGTTTTTTTAATGATGTAATATGAAAATGTAATCAAGAAAGCTAAATCGGTAAATTATTAAACCATTTCTAAGGAAAACAAATACACACACGTACATGTGAACTATTGTTAAATCCTTCATTTAAACAGGTTGATGCACTGAGATTGAGATCTCCTTTTCAAAAACATTTGTGTACAGAAAGAAAAAGAATACAGGGATTCAGATGCAGATCCAATGAAATCAGAGACTTGTTGCTTGTTCCATTTAAATCTAAGTTTTGATTTAATAGTAATCAAAGAGCAGAGGTAATCAGGCAATCTTTGCAGTATAACTTTGGAAATAAACATCACACAATGCTACCATCACATCTTTTCATATTATAGCAAGGTTGAATAAGAAAAGATTCTGCTTTGATAAATTACAACTGTGAGACTGAATCAAGAAACTTGAAGATGGATGCAGAAGCATGTATATTAGCAATATTACCATAATAACACAGAGACAAAATTGTGACTTGTAAAGCTATGTGATGACTAATGATTGAAAAACAGAATTTGTTTCAAAATATGAATCCAATCTTTCCTTTTGATTTTCTTCACAGGTGTTCCACATAGGTCTTAAAAATGAGACTAGCATCCAGGCAGAGTCTTAAACATCCATAAGAATCAGTAGTTTCATTTTGTTTCAATATGGACTGGCTGGATACTTTTAAATAAGCATGTGTATAATATAGACCTCATTTTATCAGAATTTAAAACAAGTTTAAGTTGATTAGTGAATTCTGAAATATGTCAACTCTAGATTTGCTAGATTAAGGATCGAATTAGCTGGATATAAAATAAATAATCAGATGTAAAATCTGTAAGAGTATGGGGCTTTTGTACAAATATAAATGATTTTTCTCTGTTGAGGAATATTTTGGGAGTTTCTAATCTTAAAAAAAGAAAAGGGGCAAGAAACAAAAGAAACTTTAACACTTGAGCCACACATAAATAAATAAATTTTAACCGTTCATTGTACAGGGGATAATTTAACTTAATGATGCCACCATTATGCAGTTGAGCACGTTTTACATTTTAAATTTAAATGACAGTTCCCTATGCTGGCAAAAAATAATTTTACAAAGATACTATGCATGGGTGCCTTATAAACTGTTAAATTGTTTTATTATTAGCGCAGACAGAGGTTAGGCTTTTACTTTGGAGGCCCTTTACCGGAAATACAATTGTTGACGCTACAAGCGAGCCAAGATGGCGGAGTACCTAGCATCCATTTTTGGGACAGAAAAAGATAAGTAAGTATTTAATGTTAACTTGGTAATTTCAGTCTTAATTTTCATCTGTTTATCCTATGGCTACTTTTTGCTGACAGGATTTAGTCTTGTGGTATTTACAGCATGCAGCTGGCTAGGCTTCTGTGGCTTTATCTGCTAGCGCGATATGCTAGCTTTCGCAAGTGAAAAACCGCGCCGCTCGTGCTAAAAGCTAGCTAGCAACATCTGGGTGATGAACAGTGCTGAGCTGGTCAGAAAGCAATCACAGCGGGTAACTTTAAATGAAAATATAGTAAATTCATATTCGAAGTTGAGCGTAAGTGGTGCACAAACTAGACCCTTTATTGGCGTTAACAAATATCATACTTTGTAAAACTCACACGTGTTTGAAACAATGGAAACCTCCAATGTACTACAAGTGCTCCTTAATCGCATTTAGGTAAATGAACTTCGTCTTTGTAATTTGTCTAGACCGCTATTTTATTCATTGCACTTTTTTTTCTATTGTCCTCTTTCCGGGTTGTAACAGTTAATTTGCTGAACCGCCAACAAAAAAGCGTTCTTATGCCCAATGAAGCAACGTAGCCTCGTAGAAATGTAAAGCAGACATTGAAATGAAAACGTGTAAAACTTCATGGGTTGTTATTAATTTTTTTTTTAATAATAATACTGAGTGAAAACTGTTCAATACTGAGTAAAATGATCATGTAAAGTGAAAGTGGAATGTGTAACCAGCAGTAGTTTGGGTGTATTGGAGCAGTGCGATTATGAAGAAATTGAGCTGATTTTTTGTACAATAGAATTTTGAAATTTACCATTTAAGTAAATGGTACAACTCGAAGGTGACGGAAACGTACTTTTTTCAGTATTATAAACAATTCTGAAATATTGGGCCATACAGTCATCCGAAACAACAGTTGAAGAAGAGTGTGCAGGCAGGAGTGTCAGGGGTGAGACCTGCTATGATGCATGGTTTGGAGATAATGGCACTGACAAAAAAACAGTTGAATATGCTAGATTGACATTGAGAATGACCTTGATGGACAGGATTAGAAATGAGTATATATGTAAAATAGGATGGCTCAAGTTAAGTGATTTGGAGACAACGATAGAGAAGCAAGGTTCAGATGGTTTGGACGTGGTGAAAATACTGGACAAAGGATGTTGAATATGGAGCTGCTAGGAAGGAGGGAAACGAGGAAAACAACAGATAATTGATGAATGTAGTGAAGGCGGAAAGGCAGATTGAGGTAGGAGCAGCTGGAAGAAGATACAATGAAATAAGAAATAATGTCAGTAGTCATGTAAACTACCAGGAGTTCACAGGGTTTTACATACTTGTTCTTTTTAATGTTATTTGTTATGTGTTGTATGTTTTCTAGTCCCATCTAGATCTTTTAGGGTATCAGTTTGTTTGGTTTTTTTGTATTCAGAAATATTAATAAACATTGTTTTTATGTTTACCTCACCTGAGAGTACAGCCTCCCATTTTTCAGTGCTCTTAATATATTTTGTTTTACAGGGTGAACTGCTCTTTTTATTTTAAAATTGGTGCCTGCCGACATGGTGACCGCTGCTCCAGATTACACAATAAGCCGACATTTAGCCAGGTAAGTTGCCGATCCTCGAGTTTTATTTCTAGTATTCAAATTGATAAAAGAGCAGCACAGACCTCACAGAAATGGCAGATAAGAGTTAATAAACTGCGCACAAAATAAAAGTGTACTTTACAATCACAATTTTTGATTTTGGGATTGGCTTGATCTGCTAAATATTGTAATTTGATACCCAATGTGTATAAGTGCTCATCATCATCAACATTTGTGCTTCAGACGATTGCCCTCCTGAACATTTACCGGAACCCCCAGAACAGCGCCCAGTCTGTGGACGGCCTGACCTGTAAGTAAAAAAAAAAAAAATAGGCCATTATTATTATATATTAAAATATTACTATTATTAAAAATGTGGTCTGTGAGTGTCTGAAAAGTTATTTATTTTTTATTGACCTTTACCCATGTTGTGTCTGTTTGCCACCCGTGCTGCTGCGAGTAGGCAGCAGTTGAGATTTAAAGTGACACAATGAAGCGAAGCTTATCAAGCCCTTTCTAATGGTTTTATTTACATAGTTAATTAAAATCAATGTGTTAGCTGTACTTACAGAAACACGCCAACTGAAAAGTGTCTTCTATCTGGAATATAGCAACAATTACACTGTGTATAGATTATTCATGTCTACATCTTAAGCACTTATTCACTGGATTTATTTATTCTGTTATTTATAACAAACTGTTGGTTAGCTGTTTTTTAATCTTATTCGACATTTGTTACATTTAAAGGTTAGCTTGGTTTAACCTGCGTTGTTTGGATCACAGACAAATTAGACATTAGAGTCTGAGGTTTACTCTGAAAGAGCGTTCTGCGTACAGGGATTTTAAGACCGATATACTGATAATGACATTTGCTGATATTAAAATCTAAAATATTTAAATATATCTGTGGATATGTTTTATTTACTTTCAAGCATATAAAGTATAAACAGATTTCCCAAACAGATGCGAGCTTTCCCTGGCTCTGCTCAGATCAGTTCCTAATTTCTTGCTCCAAGCATAGGTTGCCAGTGCCATTCATGACGCTGTTTAAGGGTGTTTCTCAAGTCTCTTCTTCCTTTTTTTAAAATTTTCATTTATCAGATATTTTGAATGCTAACTCACACCTATTAATTTAAAGAAATGCATTTGCACTTTAATTACGTTTACCACCTGAAAACGAGCAGTTAATGTGAACTGACCATTGATGTCATTGCAAGCAATTATTTTATGCAACTTAGTGTTTGTTGCTGAAACTGTGAATTATCTTTAACCACTAGGTACCATCAGTGACACGGAGATGCAGGAGCACTATGATGAGTTTTTTGAGGTAATTCATTCCCTTGTGAAGTATTTCTCATGTTGTGCCTCTCTGCCTCAAACCATGACCGCACCACTTTTCCACTGGTGCATTTGTTTCTAACCGTGTTTGAGGTAATTAACTCATTCACTGCCAGCCATTGGCAGTGAATGAGTTAAACCCATTGACTCATTCACTGCAATTGACGGCTATAGACGTCAATGGCAGTGAATGAGTTAATGAAGATCCATTCTCAAGAACTAAAAATAAAAGATGCAAAGTTGTTGGATTGGTGTGACATCATGCAAAATATAGTTTTTGTTGGGCAATTGGATGACAACTGATGTCATTCTGATGTCTGTATGGTGAACGTCAACCAGCAGTTAGTTTGCTTAGTCTAAGATAAATACTGGATATGGGGAACAGCTTGGGTTAAAACAGCTAAATGTTGTGTTCATTGATTTGGAAAAAGATCTATTTTGGTGCTCTTTCAAAGATTTTACATGCGTATCTTAACTAACTGATAGCTGCTGTTGCACATTCACTGAACAAACAGAAGAGTGGGTTCAGATATCTTCTTCAGCTTCCCACTGAGAAAGGAGTCGTGCATATTTTCCTTTAACGGGCTCTTAACTGATTTGTTGTAGTCAATGCTCACAATGCGCACACAGTGTTGGGAAGGTTACTTTTAAAATGTATTCCACTACAGATTACAGAATACATGCCCGAAAATGTATAAATGTATTTTGTAACGTATTACGTTACGTTACTCAATGAGAGTAATGTATTCTGAATACTTTGGATTACTTAATATATTATCATGTTTTTTACAACTGCATGAATGTACTATTGCTGTGTGATTTATTACTATTACTGAAGGTCCGCGGCTCCGAACCGTAGTAAAGGGACCTCTGGCTAATACGGCGGGTTCTGTGTCGGGCTCATAGCTGAAAACTAGCTTTACTTTGTCGTGTGAGTCAACTTTGCTAGCGAGAGACAGAGAGGGTTGAAAGGCTGCTCCAACGGAACTTATTGTTTCGGAGGAAAACAGGAACACAGTGTACAATTGAGTCTTAATAGCTTACTTACAACTGGGCTCATCAGGCACTCTTCTTGGCTGCAGTGGTTATTATTATATTTACATGCTTCCAGCTCCCGTTTTTCCTCGATGACAGCTTGTACTTTTCTACTTCCTTTTTCTCCCTCCTCACGCTCACAGACACATAACGGGTATGGCAGTCCATTCTCCCTGCAGCACGGACTACACTGCCCATGAGGCTACATTCTTTAGAGCTATGCCTGTAGCATTCTGTAGCTTAGCACAACAACAACAACAAAAAGGCGCTCTCTCACCCAGGAAACACACAGTCGCAGAGAGTCTGTAACCATGGCAACCATAACGCTGCCACCTGGAACATAGCTGTCAAACAAAACCCAAACAGTCCTGACCCACGACAATATGAAACAGGAAAATACCGCCGTGTAATCCATTTATTTCAACAAAGTAACTATATTCTAAATATCACCTTTTTAAATGGTAACTGTAACGGAATACAGTTACTCATATTTTGTATTTTAAATAC
>NW_024582823.1:276207-309721 GCF_018398535.1 Haplochromis burtoni
CGTTACGTTACTCAATGAGAGTAATGTATTCTGAATACTTTGGATTACTTAATATATTATCATGTTTTTTACAACTGCATGAATGTACTATTGCTGTGTGATTTATTACTATTACTGAAGGTCCGCGGCTCCGAACCGTAGTAAAGGGACCTCTGGCTAATACGGCGGGTTCTGTGTCGGGCTCATAGCTGAAAACTAGCTTTACTTTGTCGTGTGAGTCAACTTTGCTAGCGAGAGACAGAGAGGGTTGAAAGGCTGCTCCAACGGAACTTATTGTTTCGGAGGAAAACAGGAACACAGTGTACAATTGAGTCTTAATAGCTTACTTACAACTGGGCTCCTCAGGCACTCTTCTTGGCTGCAGTGGTTATTATTATATTTACATGCTTCCAGCTCCCGTTTCTACTCGATGACAGCTTGTACTTTTCTACTTCCTTTTTCTCCCTCCTCGCGCTCACAGACACATAACGGGTATGGCAGTCCATTCTCCCTGCAGCACGGACTACACTGCCCATGAGGCTACATTCTTTAGGGCTATGCCTGTAGCATTCTGTAGCTTAGCACAACAACAACAACAACAAGGTGCTCTCTCACCCAGGAAACACACAGTCAAACAAAACCCAAACAGTCCTGACCCGTGACAATATGAATCAGGAAAATACCGCCGTGTAATCCATTTATTTCAACAAAGTAACTATATTCTAAATATCACCTTTTTAAATGGTAACTGTAACGGAATACAGTTACTCATATTTTGTATTTTAAATACATAACGGCGGTACATGTATTCCTCTACTCCCCAACACTGACTGTGGCGCTGTGATATAAATGAGCAAAAAATATAAAAACTGATTAAACACTAGAAAATTATGTAAGATCTGATCTTACATATTTTGTGGGGGTCAGTGCTGCTGCCTGACAGCAACACAGCTTAGGTTCAAGCCTGCTTGCTTGCTTGGGCCTGTCTGTGTGACGTGTAGGTGGCCAGTGTGGGTTTTCTCCCACTGTCCAAAGACAAAGTTGGATAAATGGAATGTGGAGACAGAGACAGAAGAAGCAACAAATTCTTAAAATTATAATTGGAGGATATCAACCCAACTGTTTAATGCTAGTTGTCTTTGAATTAATGCATGGTTAGATAAAATAAAAAAATACAGCTTGATGATAATATATGTCTCATCCCACTGCAGCCATGCCCTCTGTTTCTGGTGCTGCATCCTTCGAAGAAGTTCCTTCTCCTTGCACATCTGCAGCTAACCCAACAAATGCAGAAGTCACTTGTGCTACAGCAGCTGTGAACAGTTGTGACAGGTTATCTGCTGATGGTGAAGATAAGGATGAATCATTCACTGAGACTCAGCTGGAGAACACAGACGAGACTCCTGATGAGACGAAGTGGATCCGTCCTGATTTGCCCAGCAGATGTACTTGGAAGCTGGCTGCGCCCATGTCAGAGTCGCCTCATAGCCACTCAGCATGGTAAGAGTCTGGAGAAATAAAGAGGTCGCTGTGTCTTTAAATAAAACTAGTGACTCTGTCTACTTCACTTTTTGCAGCAGAGTTGAGTCACCAGCAATATTTAATTCTGATTTGACAAACAGATGTCACACATACACTGATGTGTCACTTTATTAGGTACACTTGTTCAACTGCTGGTTAATGCAAATATGTAAACCGCCAGTCACATGGCAGCAACTCAGTGCATGTAAACACGATCTAGATGACCTGCTTAAGATCAAACAAAGCATCAGAATGAGGGAAAATGGTGATGTTTTTCCACCACATTCAGACGGCAGGGTTAGAATTTGATGTAAACAACATGAAAACATGGCTCCATCTTGCCATGTATCACATGTATCAGTGGTTCTGGCACTTTGTGTTGGTGGATTAGTGTACAGGGGTTTGTTTTTTTTTTACACTTTTCCCTCTTTAGTGTTTGTAAAGCTCAGATGATCTCAGCTCACAGGTCACCACATCTCAATCCAAAAGAAAATCTTTGTGAGGTGATTGAATTGTGTGATAGTATCATGTTGGGTCAAAATCTCTGAGGAATGTTTCCCGGGTTGGTTTTCAAGCCAGTTTTGAAAACCAACCCAGTGCTTGCAAGGTGTACCTAACAAATTGCCCAGTGAGTGTATGATGTGATGATATTTCTGACAATTCCACTAATTTTGGTTAAACTCTCATCAGATACATGAAATCCTGTATGGTATCTCCTAGTGTGTGTTATCTCTTACATTGCAGCACCAAGCCCTCTGGCATCCTCCCCAGCATCCTTGAGAAAATTGGACACACACCTCTGGTTCGCTTGAACAAAATCCCCAAAGAGTTTGGGCTCAAGTGTGATATCTGTGAGTAAAAGATGTGACAAATTATGTAAAAGTAAGAAGATGATTTAAAAAAAAGACTTATTTTTGCTTACGGTTTTGCAAAATCTTTATTATTATTCTGCATTCAAGCAAATAAGTCTAATTGAAAGTTTGCTTGTAAAAGCAGAGGCTTGAATATTACACAACAGGGTAAGCTAATTAAATAAATAAGTAAAAAAGAAAGGAAAAGGAAACTTAGAGAAAGGTTCACATTTTTCATGCTTTAAGTTTTAGTACTATACAAAACAGATTTAAACAGAATTAACCTTTTAGAATATAAAACATGACATTAACCTTAATAAATAAATAACATGATCCTTAACCTGACTGCTATCCATGTACTTGTACTGCAAAGCTACAACTTTAATCCAAAAGATATGGGTTTATGGATATTTATGGATGTGAAATGTTAAGTTTTCTCTCTGAATAGTCCCCTTCGCTCACCCCAAAATGACGTTGATATGTCCTTGCAAGAAAATGAGCAGGAGTGCAGTCTTCTTATTTTCAGGATAGAAGATGCTTTAAATGTCCTAACAGCAGCTTTATTGTTCTCCCTCCTAAGCAGCGAGAAAGCTGATAAGTTTACTGTGTTTAGTGGGGTGAAAAAAACCTCTGCTTGGATGAGACTGTAGTTGAGCAGCAGCAGATTACAGAGTGACATCTCACCTGGCTTACCATATTTGTGTAAAAGAATGTCTTTTAGGGGATATGTTGTTAAGTTGATGCATCCGAGTGGAAGAGGTGCCGTTGTTTAAGCTAGGGCTGTTGAACCCACTGTGTCCCTCTTGGCTTCCTGCTCAGCTGTTAAAAAGGGAGCGTTGAAGTATCATGTAGCTGGTGGCCTTATGTTTTTTCACTGTGCAACTGTTATTTTCTTGTATGAGGGGGCAGCTCGCTCTCCTGGATGGAGAGGTGAGACTGAAAGACTCTTTGTTCTGTCATCCAACAGAGTAAAAAGAAAACCTTTGCAAATAAAATGCAGCTCTAAACTTGAGAAATAATAGAGTTTATATTTGTTCCGGTACCTTAACAACATGTTGTTGCTGATGCAGTAGCTGGCAGGCATGTCATTATCCCTGTGTTGCTATGAGTTTGCAAAAGAGCAGATCCAGATCTCACACTCCACAAATTGAATTTCCTAATTCCTTCAAACACAGTCAGTCAGGATTACAGAGGGAGATCTGACATGAACTGTTCTCTGTGAAAATAAAAGACGTGGACTGGCGTAGACACGCACTTTCAGCAGGACAAATAAAAGCAAAGTAAAAACTAGATTCTTGTGGGAACCAGAATCTAGTTACAGATGACAGAAGCATGCTTTTCATACTTGTTAACCTTTTAGCGGGTGATTGGGGAGTCATCTAAGTTTAGAGTTTTATATAGAGGTTTTATTTCAAAAGCTTTAAGATGTTTCCTCTCAAATTACCAACCATAGATGGGTCGTCAGTGACCTGGTAAAGGTTAATAGATTAACTATTATTCTTCTCTCTGCACTGGTTCAGTCCTAGTTATTTACAATGCATATTAAATTTGTCACGCATTATCTAATGCAAACCTTTTGGATTAACTTTGAACACTCCCTGATGCAATATATCTTTTTTTGTTTTTAATGGGTGACTGTGTTTAGTGGCCAAGTGTGAGTTCTTCAATGCAGGAGGCAGTGTGAAAGACAGGATCGCCCTGCGCATGGTGGAGGACGCCGAGAGAGCCGGGGTCCTTAAACCAGGAGACACCATCATCGAGCCCACCTCTGGAAACACGGGTACATCAGTTTGAGCGAATGAGCTGACGGCTGTATTATAACTATATAATGAAGGAAAAAGGTCATTTAAATAAATCTTGCTCTTTGTGCAGGTATTGGCCTCGCCCTCATAGCTGCAGTAAAAGGCTACCATTGCATCATTGTGATGCCTGAGAAGATGAGCATGGAGAAGGTAAGTAGCTCTGTTTCTTCTTTTCAGTGGGAGGAATCTATTGAAGTCTCATCCTCTCCTGTGTCCTAGGTGCATGTCCTGCAAGCTCTTGGGGCAGAAATTGTCCGCACACCCACAGCTGCAGCTTTTGATTCACCAGAGTCTCATATACGTACGGCCTGGCGTCTGAAGAACGAGATCCCCAACTCGCACATCCTCAACCAGTATCGCAATGCAAGCAACCCCCTGGCTCACTACGACACCACGGCTGAGGAGATACTGGAGCAGTGTGATGGTTCGAGCTGATAGAAACTCTGATTTTTGATGCATCTTCTAGCTTGAAGTTGAATTTTTTCAAGAAATGACCCCCCACACCATTAAACTACCACCACCTTGAACCATTAACACAAGATGATCTTATCTTTTATGCCAAATTTTGACCTTACCCTTCGAATGTGGCAGCAGAAGTTTCCCATTCACTCCTGTCAGTAACACCCAGTGTGGTCTTCTGCTGCTGTAGCACAAGATTTGTCTTGTGCAAACAGAGATGATCTTTTGCAGACCTTAGTTGGAACAAGTGATGATTTGCCTACAGTTTTACGGTGTGTGTTTTATATTTCCTGAAACTTAGATCAATACGTCAAACTGACATGAATGAAGGAAGGCGTAAATAGTTTTTCCTGTAACTGCGAATCCCCATGGAACAGGTGTTTATTTGAATCCCAAAAATATATGTTTTTTGTAGTTTGGAAAAGAAAATGTGTTTCTGTTTTTAGGTAAATTGGACATGTTGGTGGCCGGAGCCGGCACGGGCGGCACGCTCACTGGTGTTGCTCGAAAGTTAAAGGAAAGATGTCCAAATGTCAAAGTGAGACTCTCAACCCACTTATCTAAAATCTGAAATAAAAGTTTTGTTTTGCTGAGATTTATATTAATCAGTAAAGCAATCCGTATATTGGCAGCTCCAATGCTGCACCGTTTGCAGCCTCTTACCTCAGTTCTCATCTCTGTTTTTTAGATAGTCGGTGTGGATCCTGAAGGCTCTGTTCTGGTTGGCTCAGAGGAGAAAAGTGAAAAGGTTCCATTTGAAGTGGAAGGTATTGGATATGACTTCATCCCCACAGTACTGGACAGATCTGTGAGTATAGTTGTTAACATGCACATTTGGAAAGTGAGTATTTTTGCTAAACGCCCGTCTCTGTTGAATCTGCACAGATTGTGGATGTTTGGTACAAATCAACCGACACAGAAACGTTCCTTATGTCCCGCAAACTGATCAGAGAGGAGGGTCTTTTGTGCGGTAAGTTCATATCAGTGAGTTGTGGTATGTTATGAGCAACCTCAGTTCGCTCTAAATGATCGATTTGCCTGTTTTGCTGAAGGTGGCAGCTCTGGCTCAGCGATGGCAGCAGCTGTGAAGATGGCTCAGCAGCTGGAGGAGGGGCAGCGCTGTGTGGTCATCCTGCCTGACTCTGTCCGCAACTACATGTACGAGACACAATGGCAGATACACTTTGAATCCAGTGAGAGTCTGGAGGGCTCACAGGCCTTCATGCCTTCAAAAATACAGTTGTGGGCAGACGTTTACATGCACTCATCATGCCCATGAACATCAATACTTTTTAAATAGGGGTGATGTTAGGACTTTTCAATGGTCATTTCACAAGCTTGCTATTTCCATTCCAAAACCAGTTTGGATGTGTGTTTGTGTCCTGCTGGAACACCTTAATGTGTCCAGGTTTTATCAGGTCAAGTTTATCTAGCTGTTAATTTGATGTAAAGTTTCAGAATTTAGAGGTAGTTTTCCTTCTTCATTATTTGTGCATCCATACACACTACTGGGCACAAAACACCCTTGAGCATGAACAGATGCTATAATCTTCTTTGTTGTGAAAGCCTTTATTCCTACAAATACACCTCTTGTAACTGGCCGAATAGCTCAGTTTTTGTCCCTTCTGATCATAAAACGTTGCTTCAGAAGGCATTTGGCTTGTCTATGTGGGGCAGCTGCTCTTTTCAGTTGAACTTGAAGCTGCTGATTTTGGGCCAGGGGCTGGTACGTATACTTTTGATCCTGCGTGGATTAGAGAGAAAATGTATTAAAATTTCTGCTTCCATTCTTGTTTTTTTTTAGATGATTAAAGATGCATGCTTTATAATCTTTCCCCATTTAAAAAGAACATTTTAATGAAATCTTTAAAAGCCAGCGGATGAACATATGTACCAAATTTAACCACAGACCATCCAACAGTTTTTAGCTCTGTCCTCAAAAATGTGTAAATGTGTGTAGAAATGAATCAGTCCACTGAACAGTTTAGAGATCTTCATGGTTTCAAAGAGTTGGACTCTCCTCCTCTGAGCTATGTCTCGCTAAAAGCAGTAACCATGTGGCTCCCACCAGCCATTAGCTAGACAAGAATTTAACATAAAAGCACTGAAACCCTTTGTGTGGATGTTTTTCCAATTATTAAGGACAGAACAGCAGTGACAGGAAATGAGAGAGGAAGAGACACATGTGTTTCAACTAGGATGCTTTCTTTCTTTCTTTTATTTTTACAGCCATGTCCTATCCCTAACCAATAAATCCCACAATAAAGCTGTCAGCATTAAAAAAAGAAAAACTGACGTAAAGCAGTGATGCAGCTGATAAATAACAGATTGTCTAGAGTCAGATGTGTTTTAGGTGGAACCTTGGCTGAACTTTAGCACACTTCTTCAAACTCACCCGTATCTACCTGCAGGTCAAAGTTCCTGAGCGATCAGTGGATGTGTGAGAAAGGCTTCCTCTGCTTGGACGCTCAGATGGACCCAAAACCCTGGTAAAAAACAACAAAAATCCGCAAATCAGCTATAGCTTATACCCCTCAGAGGAGGTATGACGGAGCAGGTTGGTGTTAAAACCTCTGTTTTTCCGTCTTGCAGGTGGTGGAACCGGACTGTTCAGAGTTTACACCTGTCTGCCCCCCTCACTGTCACACATTCTGTGTCCTGCCAGAAAACCATTGAGATCCTAAAGGAGAACTCACTGGATCAGGCACCAGTCGTCACTGAGTCAGGGTATGTCTATTCTTCTCTACATCAGGTTAGTATTATAAATGCTCTGTTTGGATATGACCTTGTATAAACAGGAAGAGGACAGGAACTTCCAGCATAAACACAAACAGTGGTCTCCATGGAGATTTCAGGGAAACAGATCTCATCCTCTGTATCGTCATCTTTGCTCGTGCAGAGCAGCTAAATGCTCGGCAGATGTTCCACAGGTCGTAGTTTGATCTCAGGATTTCACACTGAAACGTGGCTCTGTTCTCGAGTTGATGGTGGAAATTGAATTTCGGGATGACATCACAGTGTCAGGAAGAGATTCTAACACTTTGTCTGTGACCTTTGTCTTGTCTGATCTTTTTGTCTTATTTTCATCTTTATATAACTACCCAACTGAAATATTTTTAAACATAAATAATATGAACATGTGAAGCTTGTATTTCCCACAGCTTTTAAAACTTCAGTGATTATTTATGTTTTTATTAACACTTCCAGCAGTGTTGCCACCTCACTTGTAGTCAGAGATGTTAAACTTTGCAGGGATGTAGTTTAAAGATGTGTGTGGGCAGCTGGACGTCTGGTGGGTATATACACATACATTACAACCCTGTCCCTCCAGTGTAAATCCCCATGTGAGGTAGCTTTATTTGAGTGTGTAACCATATAAGTTGGATCTCGTCTCAAGATAAACTCTAGTTAAAAACTACATTGATTAATCGTCCAGTTTGGTTACCCATTTTTTAATCTTGACATTTGGTTGAAATAAGCAGGCAGAGACATGATGGGTTAGTCTTCTCGTCACCTGAGTCTGATGGGAGTTTGTGGGTTTTGTGTATTTCCACAGGGCCATCCTGGGAATGGTGACTCTGGAAACCATTCTGTCCTCTCTGTTGGCGGGGAAGGTTGAACTTTCAGCGGCTGTTAGCGCGGTGCTCCTCAAAGCCTTCAAACAGGTCAGTCAGAGAGTGCAGAGCTCTTCATGGCGACCTTTGATGACATAATGAACGTTTTTACACGCTTGTTTAATCTTCCTCCACTTGTGCTTTCAGGTGCACCTGACAGACGACCTGGGGAAGCTTTCCCATATCCTCAAAACTGATAACTTTGCCCTGGTGGTTCACAATCAAACGCAATGTGAGAAAATCCATTTCCTAAATAGTGTTTATACAGAACATTTATGTGCAGATCATTATTATAATGAGCTGTTTATTGCATGGTTGATAAATGTCATTCACAAAGCTTCATTTTGGTTGTGACACCCAAAGACACTGATTTACAATCACACATTTGCATTCTCCTGGATCATGTTCACATATGGCTCTTTCTTTCCATCATTGAGCTAAAACCTGTATTTGTGGACGACATGGGAAACTTTGTTCATGAGCCTGTGCAGTAAACAAACCACAACAGTCTTCTGTGTTTAACAGGAGTTTTGTGTCTCTGTGCAGACGGGGTCGATGGGTCGGCCCTCCAGAGGGAGATTTTATTTGCTGTCGTGACAGCGATTGACCTTCTCTCCTACATCACCACACACGAGGGGCAGGACTGCAACCATCAAAGTCAGGCAGTGTAACCCAGTGACTGTGTCCTGTTTAACGTGGATTTTACTTCCTGTTCATTGAGAGACAGCAAACGATCACCTGTAGTGTCACTGAAATAATCATAATAATAATGATGATGATAATAATAATAGAGCTCCAGAGAGGACAGAGAAGTTGTAAAGCACTATTCAGAGCTATCTTTGTTCTTTTTTTAAACACTGTGCATCTTGTAATGAGTGAAAAATCTCCAGTTAAAGGGCAGCTTAGTTTTTTTTTGGAGGGACGTTACCATCATCTTTCTGAAACTTTATCACTCTTTTCTCTTACAATACAGTAAAAATATTTCTATTCTTTGCATTTTTTTCCTGCCACACATAATGTCTTTTTTAAGTGTGGTGCCTTTGTGTTTAGTGTTTTTTCTTTTTTTGTACATGTTTTTATCAATTTGCTTTATTTGCTCCGTGTAAGTCACTTAGCATTAGCCAAGAAGTTAGTTTATACATTTAAAAACTAGCAAACCAACATAACCTAAATTTGACTAAGAGAAACCTACGTTGATAAAATAGTTTATTATGTTGTATAAATGAATATAGATACAATTATGTCCAGAAGTATGATATAAACAGAGGCATATTTTGTTTCTTCTGTGTCCCTCACAATGCAAAGCATATAACATCATGACAATGTTATTGGTCAGTTACAATGTTGATCATGGACCAACATTATGATGATGATGCAGAAACGGCACCAATAGGAGATATCAGATGTTGTTGGTGTTGTGCCAAAAAAGCCAAACAATGATTTCTGCTGTTCTCGTGTGCTTTTTATGTCTAATATTTACTTACATTGTAATTAGACTGTAGTGAACGGGGTTTATTATGTGGTTATATAGAAAATAAAGAAATAACCTGTTTTGCAAACATTTTATGACTCTGCCTTATTGCAACTGCAGTATAATCAATCTAGTTCTTTTTGGTCTCTCAGCGTGTTCACAGAAATTGGATTTTTTTATTTTATTTCAGCTGCCCTCATGGCCGGATCACTCTTGAATAAAAACATTTTTAATGTTGGTGAGACATTAAAATTAAAAGGAAATATAACAGTGAATACACAAATTTTTTTTATTGTTGAGTCAAAATGACTTGATATTATATGTTTGGCATATCTTAGATGCCAGCAATCATTTATAACTGTTTAAATTCCAACAATCATTTTTATGGCAAATATTGGAAATCAGTTTTTGACACAATACCAGCACACAGGTGAGTGGCTTGTGTCTTTCTGCAGAGAGGGAGTGCAAATGGTATGTTTTAATCTGATTCAATTTATCTTGAATTTCTAAACAGCGGAGGAAGATATATTCGTTCATGTGTATGGAGGTGGGCGTCACTCCATGCCTTTCTGTGAATGTTATTGCACACCACTCCTTTAACTGCAGTTAGTAGGAATTCAGCATTTCAGTACACAGTTAGAGAAACATGTTGATTCCTGTTTTTATCTCCAGGCTGCGGTTATGCTGAAACTAGGACTCACCTGTGTGCTATCAGCAGAAAGCAGAGTTCACTTGTTACAATGTTATTACAATGTAGCCCACTAGCAGCAACTCTCTGTGTGTCTTATTTTACATTCTGATTTAGAACTCCAGCTCTTAGGTTAATTTGTGTATTACTGAAGTTTGGATTCCCCTAGGGCATATACTGAAATTCTATTGGAGGGAGGAAACAAGTCCCGCCCACTCCGGTTGGACCTGAATGCAACAACACAGGAGTGGGACAAAAAAAGCTTGTTGTTTCTTCTTCTTCTTGTTTAGGAATGAAAGTAAAAGTGATTGTGGTGCCAGCTTGATAATGTCCAACTACTTTCTCATGGTCTTGGTGAGTAAATGTTTTGGTAAGTTTTTAGCTAAGCCGATTTAGCTAACTGTATCAGCCAGCGAGAGTTGGGTGTGGTTTCCTCACCTGGGTCACCCTTAAAATGCAGAAGTACATCTGTGCTGTGTACTTTTAGTACTTTTATGTTGTTGTTGTTTTTTTAAGTGTTCAGTGTTTTCAGTAGTGCAGTATATGATTTAATTCACAAAATAAAGTATGTAATCATATTCCATGGTTTACAAAGTGAATGAAATTGTCATTATATTTATTCTGAAGATTAAGCAGAAATGTTGGGTCCCTATAGCCACAGATGACTGTAACATTGTGACTGTATATATTAATGGTTTTATTATTATGCGGGCTGGGTGTTCTTGGAAGTCTTTTGAAACTGGAGTCGGAATATGTATTTCTTCTTTAGGCTGTGTGTCAGGCAGGACTAAGGTCCTAAACGTAGGACTCAGGAACAAGGCTACGATGCAAGAGAGACAAAGGGCAGGGATAATATATATATACACACAGAGGGTAATGAGGGAACAGACACACAAAGAGAGAAGGAACAGAGGAAAAATGAAATAAACAAACCTAGCAACTCAGGCAAGTAGGAGACAAAAGGCACAGAACACAGGATCATATCAAGCACAAGGAAAGTAAGCGTAACCCCACAACCAGAAAGCTGAAAAACAGCACAGAATAAAGGATCATACTACTACTGCGGTCTGGCTGGGGCCTGTCTGTGTGAAGTTTGTGTGGCCAGACTGTGTCTGTGTGGGTTTCCTTCCACTGATTAGACGTGCTTGCTAGGATAATTGATGCTTCTAAATTGTAGGTGGGGGTGTGATAGTGTGCGGTTGTCTTTTTCTCTGTGTTGGCCACGTAATGGACCAGCGACCTGTGTCGGCCAGTGGCAGCCAAAGAAATGTGTGGGTGGACACAGAAGGAGCAACATATTCTTAAAATTATGTCTGGAGGACATCAATCAAACTGTGTCATGCAAATTGGCTTTAAATTAATTTAAGGTTAGATAAAATAATGTGTAGCTTATTTATTGAGTTCAATTCCACCATCAGGCCTGGGTCTTTCTGTGTGGAGTTTGCATGTTCTCACTGTGTTTGTGTGGGTTCTCTCCAGGTACTCCAGCTTCCTCCCAAATTCCAGAGACATGCAATTAGTAGGGATTAACTGGAAACTCTAAGTTGCCTGCATATGTGAATGTGAGTGTGAATGCTTGTCTGTGTCTATGACTTAGCCCTGCGACAGGCTGGCGACCTGTGCGTGTACCCTGCCTCTCCCCCTAAGACAGCTGGGATAGGTTAACATGCAGTCATTGATGAATGAGTCAAATTAAGTGGCCACTAAAACAAAAGGTCTTGCCAATTTGTCAGTAACTTTTGAAAGCTTGATGTAAATGTGGTGTAATATGTGTCCCATCTTGCTGCAGATGAACCATGCCCACTGATTTTGGTACAAAATCCTTGGAAGAAGTTCCTTCTCCTTGCACATCTGCAGCTAACCCAACAAATGCAGAAGTCACTTGTGCTAAAGCATCTTCAAGTGTGTGTCAGGCTACAGCAGCTGTGAACAGTGGTGACAGGTTACCTGCTGATGGTGAAGATAAGGATGAATCATTCACTGAGACTCAGCTGGAGAACACAGACGAGACTCCTGATGAGACGAAGTGGATCCGTCCTGATTTGCCCAGGAGGTGTACTTGGAAGCTGGCTGCACCCATGTCAGAGTCGCCTCATAGCCACTCAGCACGGTAAGAGTCTGGAGAAATAAAGAGGTCGCTGTGTAGAGGAGAGAATGCTCTGAGCTTAAGCTCAGTCTTTAAATAATGAAACTCCATTACAGCTGTAAAAGAATGTTGATTCACAAACAGATGTCACACATACACTCATGGGCAAACATATAAACAGTCAATCACACAGCAACAACTCAATGCATGTAGAGATGATCAAGATGATCAAGATGACCTGCTGAAGTTCAAACTGAGCACCAGAATGAAGAACGGTGACTTAATTGACTCAGAACTATCAGAAACTGCTGATCTACTCAGATTTTCTCACACAACCATCTCTGTGCTTTACTGAAAACGGTCAAACAAAGACAAAAATGTCCAGTTCTCTGGGGGGAAATGCCTTGTTGATGACAGAAGTTAGAGGGAAAAGACTTGTTACAACTAAGTTATCCAGAGGAGCATCGCTGAATGCACAACATATCAAACCTAAAACAGATGGGCTACAGCAGCAGGCCACACTGGATGCCTCTCCTGTCAGCTAAAAACCAGAACTGAAGCTACAGTTCACAGGGACAACTGGACAATAGAAGGTTGGAAAAACTTCACCTGATCTGAATTTGGCATAATCAACATAAAAGCATGGATCCATCCTGCCTTGTGTCAGTGGTTCAGACTGCTGGTGGTATAATAATTTGGGGGGTATCTTCTTGGCTCACTTTGGGTTCCTTAGTATAAACTGAGCATCATTTAAACCCCACAGCCTCCCTGAGTACTGTTACTGACCATGTCCATCACTTTATGACCACAGTGTACCCATGTTCTGATGCCTGCTTCTAGCAGGATAGGACACCGTGCTGCAACGCGCAAATCAACTCAAACTGGTTTCTTGAACATGACGATGAGTCCACTCCACTCAAATGGCCTCCAGTCACCAGATCTCAATCCAGTAGAGCATCTTTGGGATTTGGTGGAACGTCAGGCACCTGGTCTGCAGCATCAAATGGGTCATGTCACCCATTTGATGCCATAAAGAATTAAGGCATTTCTGAAAGAAAAAAGGGCGTTAAACCCAATGATAAAAATGTGTACCTAACAAACTGGCCAGTTAGAGTATGTTGAAGTGATACTTCTGATATTTCTGGTATTTTGTAATTAAACTCTCACGAGATGTAATGAACATGACATCGTGTATGGTATCTCCAAGATGGTAATGACTGTTAATTGTGTGTTATCTCGTACATTACAGCACCAAGCCCTCTGGCATCCTCTCCAGCATCCTTGAGAAAATTGGACACACACCTCTGGTTCGCTTGAACAAAATCCCAAAAGAGTTTGGGCTCAAGTGTGATATCTGTGAGTATGAATGTAAAATGTGACACACCCACACATGCCTGGATATCAGTACAAGCAGAATCCATAAGCTTCTCTGCACACAATCACTTTGACTATTTTTACTTTCAGTTTCTGCAAAATCTTCCAAATAAACATTAGAATGATTATTATGCATTTCATGCAGATTCATTATGTGAATGAATCTGCACGAAACTTCGCTTGTTTAAATGGGAGAAGTAAACAGCAGGGCCTTGAATGACTGTGGCACAGCCGTAGAACAAGCAAAATAGCTGAGAAGGGAGCGTTGAAGTATCATGTTTCCTACTGTGAGACTGTTGTTGTTTTGTATGAGGAGGCAGCTCGTTCCCTGGATGGAGAGGTGAGACTGAAAGACTTTCTTTCTCTGTTGGATGAAAGAACAAAAACACCTGTAAATTAAACTGAGCTGGAAAGCTGAAAACTGTTAAGGTTTTCCCGCCTTATTCTTCATTATTTCATACTGGCGGCCCATCTCAAGATCCAGGTTCTTTGATCTTTTCAAACCTATCCGAACGCAATGTGCCAAACACATTTAGCTTTGCCAAGATGAGCAGTATAAATTCTCTACAGGCTCCTCTTGTTCATACGTTTCTTTTATCTGTTTATTTATTCATTTCTGATAGTTTAATTTCAGTTTTTACACATTATCTGTGTAGTATGACAGTATTCTTTTTAACGGGTGACTGTGTTTAGTGGCCAAGTGTGAGTTCTTCAATCCAGGAGGCAGTGTGAAAGACAGGATCGCCCTGCGCATGGTGGAGGACGCCGAGAGAGCCGGGGTCCTTAAACCAGGAGACACCATTATCGAGCCCACCTCTGGAAACACGGGTACATCAGTGTGAATGAACAAATGGGTTGAAGGCTCAGTGTTTGATACAGTTGAACATAAACCGAACTGAAGTGCAGTATTGTAGCTCCATGATGAAGGAAAAAGGTCATTTAAATAAATCTTGCTCTTTGTGCAGGTATTGGCCTCGCCCTCATAGCTGCAGTAAAAGGCTACCATTGCATCATTGTGATGCCTGAGAAGATGAGCATGGAGAAGGTAAGTAGCTCTGTTTCTTCTTCTTCTTCTTTTCAGTGGGAGGAATGTATTGAAGTTTCATCCTCTCCTGTGTCCTAGGTGCATGTCCTGAGAGCTCTCGGGGCAGAAATTGTCCGCACACCCACAGCTGCAGCTTTTGATTCACCAGAGTCTCATATATGTACGGCCTGGCGTCTGAAGAACGAGATCCCCAACTCGCACATCCTCAACCAGTATGGCAATGCAAGCAACCCCCTGGCTCACTACGACACCACGGCTGAGGAGATACTGGAGCAGTGTGATGGTTCGAGCTGATAGAAACTCTGATTTTTGATGTATCTTCTAGCTTGAGTCTAATTTTTGCTGTACATGTTTAATTCAACAACTGATTTTGAGGGTAATGAAAAGAAAACCATGGCTCTGCCACTAAGTCTTTTCTTTCTCTCCCTTCACTCATTGAAGTAGAAAGTCTGAGCCTGGCTCTGAGGAGCAGCGTTAATTTTGTTCTCAACATCCATTTTTTTTTTCCTGATGAAAACAAGAACGAGAAAAGACAATAACCAAATAAAAACGAACGCACAAAAAAAGTGTCAAAATTTTGTTTTGACACTTTCATCAACAAAAAACAAAGTATAATGAGAATTTCTGGAGACATGAGGTGGGACGAGTTTGGAAGTGATCCAATCAGAAGTAATCTTTTTGTGCACTGAGGTTAGACTTGGCCTGCCCATGGAGGCGTGTGAAACAGTACATGTAACTCCCGTTCCCGCTGTTTCTCATGAAAACATGACAAAATGTCAACGGTTGGGAGGAGACGAACAGTAAACCTATGGACAGATTCCACATTATTTGCACAAATGTATTAAATTACTTTTAATCATACAAGAAACATGCCTGAAACACTGAGCTGTATATCAAACTGCATGAATAAATGAAGGCATATTGCTGGTTCTTTTTGTTAAACCTTGAAAATTCCTCTAATCGTTCATATTAGCTTATTAGGCATGAATGTGAAATTATATTATTATTAAAAAAAAACTTTTTTACAGCTTGAAAAAGAAAATGTGTTTTTGTTTTAGGTCAGTTGGACATGTTGGTGGCTGGAGTCAGCACAGGCGGCACGCTCACTGGTGTTGCTCGAAAGTTAAAGGAAAGATGTCCAAATGTCAAAGTGAGCACCACACAACCTATCAGTCCACAGTCTTTAATGAATGGTTTTTATTTACTGTATTCTTATTATTATTATTTCTGACTCACACTGATGCATATCCATCAGTGAAGCAATGCATGTATTGGCAGCTCCATCAAACATTACTTGATAACTGTTTAACCCTGCAGTGTTTGCAGCCTCTTACCCAATTCCTCATGTCTGTTTTTAGGTAGTCGGTGTGGATCCTGAAGGCTCTGTTCTGGAAGGCTCAGAAGGGAAGAATAAAAAGTTTCCATTTGAAGTGGAGGGAATCGGCCTTGACTTCATCCCCACAGTACTGGACAGATCTGTGAGTATTTTTGTTAACGTGCACATTTGGAAAGTGAGTATTTTTGCTAAACGCCCGTCTCTGTTGAATCTGCACAGATTGTGGATGTTTGGTACAAATCAACCGACACAGAAACGTTCCTTATGTCCCGCAAACTGATCAGAGAGGAGGGTCTTTTGTGCGGTAAGTTCATATCAGTGAGTTGTGGTATGTTATGAGCAACCTCAGTTCGCTCTAAATGATCGATTTGCCTGTTTTGCTGAAGGTGGAAGCTCTGGCTCAGCGATGGCAGCAGCTGTGAAGATGGCTGAGCAGCTGGAGGAGGGGCAGCGCTGTGTGGTCATCCTGCCTGACTCTGTCCGCAACTACATGTACGAGACACAATGGCAGATACACTTTGAATCCAGTGAGAGTCTGGAGGGCTCACAGGCCTTCATGCCTTCAAAAATACAGTTGTGGGCAGACGTTTACATGCACTCATCATGCCCATGAACATCAATACTTTTTAAATAGGGGTGATGTTAGGACTTTTTGATGGTCATTTCACAAGCTTGCTATTTCCATTCCAAAACCAGTTTGGATGTGTGTTTGTGTCCTGCTGGAACACCTTAATGTGTCCAGGTTTTATCAGGTCAAGTTTATCTAGCTGTTAATTTGATGTAAAGTTTCAGAATTTAGAGGTAGTTTTCCTTCTTCATTATTTGTGCATCCATACACACTACTGGGCACAAAACACCCTTGAGCATGAACAGATGCTATAATCTTCTTTGTTGTGAAAGCCTCAGCTTTATTCCTACAAATACACCTCTTGTAACTGGCCGAATAGCTCAGTTTTTGTCCCTTCTGATCATAAAACGTTGCTTCAGAAGGCATTTGGCTTGTCTATGTGGGGCAGCTGCTCTTTTCAGTTGAACTTGAAGCTGCTGATTTTGGGCCAGGGGCTGGTACGTATACTTTTGATCCTGCGTGGATTAGAGAGAAAATGTATTAAAATTTCTGCTTCCATTCTTGTTTTTTTTTAGATGATTAAAGATGCATGCTTTATAATCTTTCCCCATTTAAAAAGAACATTTTAATGAAATCTTTAAAAGCCAGCGGATGAACATATGTACCAAATTTAACCACAGACCATCCAACAGTTTTTAGCTCTGTCCTCAAAAATGTGTAAATGTGTGTAGAAATGAATCAGTCCACTGAACAGTTTAGAGATCTTCATGGTTTCAAAGAGTTGGACTCTCCTCCTCTGAGCTATGTCTCGCTAAAAGCAGTAACCATGTGGCTCCCACCAGCCATTAGCTAGACAAGAATTTAACATAAAAGCACTGAAACCCTTTGTGTGGATGTTTTTCCCATTATTAAGGACAGAACAGCAGTGACAGGAAATGAGAGAGGAAGAGACACATGTAACTGTAAATGTTACACGATGTGTCTTTATAAAGTCGGCGCCAATAAAATATTGAAGTTTCCAAAGTCCAAAGACTTTAATTCCAGTTTTTCTATTTGCTTTAAGAATCAGAATCAGAATCAGAAAGGGGTTTATTGCCAAATGTTGAGCAGGTTTACAACATTAGGAAATTGCTGCGGTGCTTCAGTGCAAACATAGTGTCATAAATAGCACTTAAATAGACATGAAAAAATAAAAGTAGGGATAAGAATTAAAAGTGCTACGTAGAAAGATATGTGCATGAGATATACATGAGATATATACATGAGAATAAGAATTAAGAGTGCTACGTAGAAAGATATATACATGAGTGCAGGTGGTGATCAGTGCCAAACATGGAATGATGCAGTGACACAGCGTAGGGTCATGTGTTAGTGGCGGGGACAGTCATATGGTTATTGTTCATGTGTCCAACAGCAGAGGGGAAGAAACTGTTCTTATGGCGAGAGGTTCTGGTGCGAATGGACCGGAGCCTCCTGCCTGAGGGGAGCAGGTCAAACAGACTGTGTCCAGGGTGAGAAGGGTCAGCTGAGATCCGAGGCTGCACGCCGCAGTGTCCTGGAGGTGTACAGGTCCTGCAGAGATGGGAGTCTGCAGCCAATCACCTTCTCAGCAGAGCGCACAACACGCTGCAGTCTCTGTTTGTCCCTGATAGTGGCTCCAGCGTACCACACGGTGATGGAGGAGGTGAGGATGGACTCGATGATTGCAGTGTAGAACTGCATCATCGTCCGTGTTGGCAGGTTGAATTTCTTCAGCTGCCTCAGGAAGTACATCCTCTGCTGGGCTTTCTTGATGACGGAGGTGATGGTGGGCTCCCACTTCAGGTCCTGGGTGATGGTGGTACCCAGGAAGCGGAATGAGTCCACAGAGGTGATGGGGGTGTCAGTCAGGATGATGGGGGGGAGTGGGGCTGTGTGCTTCCTGAAGTCCACAGTAATCTGTAAGGACTGACATAATGAAAAAAGCAAAATACAGCAGAGGCTGATGGGAATGCCAATTTTTTTTATGGTATTTGAGGATTTAACAAAATGTTTTTGACAAAACTTTGGCCTCAATCTCATGGTGCTGGATTTAAAATAAGGGCCTAAGGCATGAATGTGTGCACCAAATTTAACAGTACACGAGCCGATAATTGTTAAGCTAACTTATAAAACATTTCAACCGATGTTGCCGCTTTTAAACATGCTAAAGAAAAATCAGTAACCTCTGCAGTTAGACATCAGTACACAAACACACTTTCTTTTTTATGTGGATTTTTTTCTACAAGACAAAGGTGAGAGAAAATGAGAGATGGCTTTCAGCTGTTATGTTTTTTCATTTTTATTTTTTACAGCCACGTGTCTTTCCTGTCCATAACTGAAATGCTGCAACCATTACAAAACAGATTTTCTAGAGTCAGACATGTTTTAGGTGGAAGTCTGACCAAACCTCAGCACACTTCTTCAAACTCACCGATTTTTACCTGCAGGTCAAAGTTCCTGACGGATCAGTGGATGTGTGAGAAAGGCTTCCTCTGCTTGGACGCTCAAATGGACCCAAAACCCTGGTAAAAAACACCATAATAACAAAACACCCCGAATCAGCTATAGCTTATACCCCTCAGAGGAGGTATGACGGAGCAGGTTGGTGTTAAAACCTCTGTTTTTCCGTCTTGCAGGTGGTGGAACCGGACTGTTCAGAGTCTACACCTGTCTGCCCCCCTCACTGTCACACATTCTGTGTCCTGCCAGGAAACCATTGAGATCCTAAAGGAGAACTCACTGGATCAGGCACCAGTCGTCACTGAGTCAGGGTATGTCTATTCTTCTCTACATCAGGTTAGTATTATAAATGCCAGGCCTGAGGCTTCCTGAGCCTTGGTCCCTGTGGGAGATGGGACACGTTCCTGCCTTCCTGTGAATGTTGGTACTTGGCAGTTCTTGGTTGCCTGGGGTCCTGTCCTTGACTTGTGCCAGGATGACTGCCCTCTAGTGGACTTAACTACTCATTGCCTCTGGTCAATTGATTCAGCTTGCTAAGATGTGTGTTGTAGTTTAAAGATGTGTGTGGGCAGCTGGACGTCTGGTGGGTATATACACATACATTACAACCCTGTCCCTCCAGTGTAAATCCCCATGTGAGGTTAGCTGTATTTGAGTGTGTAACCATATAAGTTGGATCTCGTCTCAAGATAAACTCTAGTTAAAAACTACATTGATTAATCGTCCAGTTTGGTTACCCATTTTTTAATCTTGACATTTGGTTGAAATAAGCAGGCAGAGACATGATAGGTTAGTCTTCTCATCACCGGAGTCTGATGGGAGTTTGTGGGTTTTGTGTATTTCCACAGGGCCATCCTGGGAATAGTGACTCTGGAAACCATTCTGTCCTCTCTGTTGGCGGGGAAGGTTGAACTTTCAGCGGCTGTTAGCGCGGTGCTCCTCAAAGCCTTCAAACAGGTCAGTCAGAGAGTGCAGAGCTCTTCATGGCGACCTTTGATGACATAATGAACGTTTTTACACGCTTGTTTAATCTTCCTCCACTTGTGCTTTCAGGTGCACCTGACAGACGACCTGGGGAAGCTTTCCCATATCCTCAAAACTGATAACTTTGCCCTGGTGGTTCACAATCAAACGCAATGTGAGAAAATCCATTTCCTAAATAGTGTTTATGCAGAACATTTATGTGCAGATCACTTTTATAATCAGCTGTTTATTGCATGGTTGATAAATGTCATTCACAAAGCTGCGAGGGCTCCACTTTTTTGACTGACTAATGGACCAAAACCAAAGATGCTGAATCACAGTCACACAAAAGAGACCCAGAGGCTGGATTAATCAACTGTTAAATAAGTGAATTATTAGCCCCCCCCTAAAAAAAGCTGATATTTTATTCACAATAGAACTGATTTTAAATTTGATGTCTGAATGAAGTTGGGACACGGCCGTGTTCGACACTGTGTAACATCCCCTCTTCTTTTAACTGCAGTTCTGGCTTTCCTTTGTTGTTTTCCTTCGTGATGCTGCCATCAAAGTCAACATTTAACGCTTTAAACATTGTATTATTATTGTAACGGTGTGTCTCAGTTTAAAGATCTGATATATTTTCTATATTGTAAATAAAATACGTGTTTATGAGATTAGCAGATCTGTGTCCATCAGCAGTTTTGTGCCTCTGTGCAGACGGGGTCGATGGGTCGGCCCTCCAGAGGCAGATTTTATTTGCCGTCGTGACATCGATTGACCTTCTCTCCTACATCACCACACACGAGGGGCAGGACTGCAACCATCAAAGTCAGGCAGTGTAACCCAGTGACTGTGTCCTGTTTAACGTGGATTTTACTCTCTTCTCACTGAGACACAGCAAACAATCACCTACAGTGTCACCGAAATTATAAGACATACAGTAGCAGAGAGGACAGAGAAGTTGTAATTATATTTATAGCTGTTGTTGTTGTTGTTGTTGTTTTTTGGGATTTGTTGACAGTTGAAGCAAAATAGAAAATAACATTATCTTTTTTTAACGTTAATCCTTTCAGTGTTGTTACAAGTAATCTGAGTGTATTCACCTTGCAGCTTTTAATTCTGTATGAGGGACTTTACCATCATCTTTCTGGAGCTTTTTGACTCTTTTCTCCGACTTGTGCAAAATGAATTTGTTCTCTTCACCATCACTAATGCAGCGACTGGCTTAGGTCTGATATCTACATTTAATCTTTGAATGGTGGAAAGCAGGCCTACAGTCTCATTTCTTACAGAATAGTTCAGTGTTTATATTCTTTGCATTTTACTCCTACTATTAAAGACTTGAGCCATACGGAAAGTGTGCGGCCTTACAGATTCTGGTTTGTTTTGCTTTTCTGTGACATGTTTTTATTAATTTGCTGTATTTCCTCTTAGCTAGCAGGTACCTAGAAACCTTCAAACCAGGTACCTGCAAACAGAAAGTGATGATAAATTCAGCTCACTGTTTTACTTACTTACTTGTTAAGCTTAGTTATAAGCTTGTTGCACAAAAAATGCTTTTGCAGTGTAATTAAAGTGAACAGAGCTTCAAGGTTGTCCAACTTTTCTCTTTAACTAAGTTTACGGCACAGCTCATAAAACAGGGTTTGTGATCTGGTGTTGCTGCTTTCTACATTTTACTTCGTTTAAAGGAGGAAACAACCTCAGTTTAACGTTTCAAACTTTTTTTTGTTTTGGCTAAATTGTCACTTGTGGCGTTGTTATTGAGGGTAAGGGCTTGCATTTCAAGCTTACATTAAATACTGTGAGGACACCTGATTATCTGCTTGTCAAGTTGCACTGTGGGAAATGTAGGCATCATGCAGTAAAACGACAAAGGTATCGGCTTCTTCTGCAGAGATACTTGGAGGCCTTTTCCGCTGTTTATACAGTGCTATTAGCATGTAATGATAAAGTAGAGAAGTTACACTTATTTTATTAATTATTTTTTTCATTTGCTGCTCAAACATTAGTTCAAATGTCTTAGAACAAAGTAGAAAAGGGACAATGTCAGATTTTGTTTTATTCATTTTCTCATTTTTTAAAGTCCTTCTTGTGCTCCAAAACATGTTTGAGGATGTTTCTATTCTACTGCTTAATCTGACACTAGATTTCATTTTTGTCTATAGTCAATTTAAATAGAAGACATGCATAAATACTGGCATGTGCTTTTTTTTTTAATTGAGCATTTCTCTCACTTCTGTGCATAAACCTAATTTTACTCACTGCTCTGCGTTGAAGTGTAATGACTCACTAAACCACAGGGAGGGAGTATTGGCACAGGTAGACCAGCTGTGCAGCTCTCTCAGTTCCTCCTGGACACACACAGATTGTAGGAGCGTCATCCTTCTGACCTTCAGCCAGTAATGTCAATAATTCAAGGTGTAACAAGGTGTAACTTAATGCCCTGCCTTGGATTTAATAAACTATCTTGACAACAATTAAAGCTGAGACCAAATGGCAGCTTTTTAAAATTGTTTTTATTGTATTTAATTTTTATTTTTGTTTTGAAAGCTTTTATTGTACATAGATAAAAGTGCAAAAAGACCCAAATAAGAAGGAAATGACATGAAAGTCATGTCTGAATGCTGATTTAAAACAAAAAGATGCAAAAGTGGATAAAGGAACATGCCGTATTTAAACTTTCTACTTATTGTTGACTTTTTTTTTCTGCAAAGCTTTTATTTTTCTCAGCCGTGTTTTTTCCAGCAGCGAGTCTGGTCAAAGAGAAATGTGCTGAAAGTCTGCTGCTTCCTTCCTTCATTCTCACCTGTCGTTGTCAAGGAGCACATCACATTTAAAAAGCAACACACTGTGATGTATCTGTCATGTCACTGCACCATTATTTCCTGTCTTGTAAAAGACTTCGTTTTTAAACTAACAAGGTGACCCTCACATCAAAATGACCATTAACACCATCACTCTAAAGAGCCAAGCTAGTCATTGCACAACCAATATCAGAGCAGATGGAAAACCACTGTCACACTCTCCCTGACTGTCCTCTGCACATCACAGCCTCGCCTGATCTGTCATCACCAGCAGGCAGAGGCAGTATCCCATGATGACGCTGGTCTCTTTCTGTCATTAACACCAGGCTGTATCCATGTGCTTACACGTTGATTTCCAGAAACTCCAACTGGATTAAGTGACCCCCTGAGTGTAGAAAAGCCTTCTAAAGCAGCTTTTAACAATATTTTGTAGGTTAAAATGACATGGAAAGTGGTTTTTCATGGTAAAAGACACATAATTTAAACTTCTTATCATCAAGCATAAGGAATAAAACCACATACTTTGACTTTAGTAAGTTATAGTGCCAGAGGCACACAGACAGACGGGCTTTCACACTTCCATTTCCTTGTTTTAAATCTCTTCAATCTTTAAAGCCCTGCTGAGTTTCTTTACCCACTCTAACATAACACTACTGCATGCCGATGTGGGTCTATTTAGTTTGGAAAGATGGTTGTTTAGATCCGGCTGGTTTTTGACGTAAAGAGAAAATGAAACCATTTTCAGAATCAACAGGTTATCCAAAGTGCTGCAGATTGCTGCCAGTGTGTGACTGGCGACTAAAAACAGTCGGCGCATTCGAAAATTAAGCATGACGCACTTCCAGCTCAGGTCCACTCTGTCTTTCAATGCTTCTTTTGCCTGCTGGGATAATTGCAGAATTGGAGGTTAATTATTTGCCCTGGGCCTGCAGGCTTGAAGCTACTAATCAGGAAGGGCGTGTTTGAAGTCACAAAACAGACTTTTAAAAGCAATCCAAGTTTTAATTTTACACCACAGACAGAGGGGAGCTCTGGAACACTTAAATGACCTTAAACGCAGAACCTGACTTAGTACAATACATCTGTAGAGAGAGTTTGCAGTTTACTTTTCAAGGCTATTACAATATGCCTTAATTTTAGGGGAGCGAGACCAATAAGCTAAAAGACAAAAAATGAATATTGAGCAAAAAAGGAGTTCAGCTTATTGCTGAGGCCCTCCAGTTCTCATGTGGCCCCTTGGGAAAATTAGTAATCCACTATATCCAGCTAGTACGTTTACCTTCTTTGACTTTTTTCTGACATGGCTCTTTATTGAATAATAATAATAATGACAGAAATTACAAAGCCTCCTTTTATAATTCCTAATAGTTTAAAAAGGTCTTAGTAAATTAAAATGAATAGACGTGTTCACTGCCAGACTTACATCTATGCATAAAATACAAATTAGCCTGCTAGCTTAGCATAGCACTTAGACCAAGCAGCACCCGAAGCCAAAGTCGGATGCCAAAAACAATGAATCCTTGAGGAGGCTGGCTTAAAAAGCCAGTCAATAAAAGATGGATGCAACCAACCTGGCTTGAGATTGATAAGTTGTTATCCAAATACCATAACTTACAAAACTGACCACATTTTCCATTTAATATCAACAAAGTTTCTATAAACTAGAGTTCATGCTTACACAGGTCACACAGCGAGGGGGCAGTAGGTTGTTCCCCTACAGACATCTGTACAATATGTTCTATACAAAAGATGGACATACTGTAGCTTCTGGTTCTTAAAGGTGCCTTCTGCATTCTTTTCAACGGCCACCTGGGAGCAATAGCTGTGGTTGAAGAACACTTCTGGTCCTATGGAAGTCTGTGGGGGAAAACAGTCCTGCCCTGACCTTTGTAAGCATTTTCCTCATGAGTTTGTGGGTTCAGTTGCACATTTTGGGTCGCGCTGGACCAAAATTTAGGTCCATTTGGTAAATCATGGTCATACTATGTTCCAGATTATCTAGATATGCTCCTTGGCTCATGAACTGTGAAGTCATTAGCTAATTGGTAAGCACGTTTCCCAGTCCCACCGCCCCTCTCTCATCACATCTGGTTTCAAAGCATTTTTATAATGTCTCTGTATAAGAGCCAGTAAAAACAATGCAGCTTAAAGGCAGTAACTCATTTTCACGGGGAGCCACTTCAGCTTTTGCACTAAATATTATTAATCCCCACTGGTCAACAAGTCTGCAGTAGTCTTTTATTGCTGTGTACCCCTTTATGTTAGCATGATGATCGGTTTTAAATAAACCATGACGACTAAAAGAACCAGGCTTAAAGCTTTAAAATGCCCATGATGGTAGCTACGAGCATCATATGTATGCGGTCTGTATGGTTTGCTCATGACAGGTAGATAAGAAGTGTGATACCACTCAAGCATTTGTATGTCAGATATGATGCAACAACCAGCATGCAAAACCTACAAATGAGTGGAAAACTGTTTGCTGAACAATAACAAATTGCTCCCACAAGCATCTATAAAGCTCACTAATGAACACATTTTTATCTTGTTTGTACAAAAAATAAAGTGTAGAAACTCCACGCTGTGGCCTTGTGGGCGTGGTTATTTGTTACGTGCTGCGACGCTTGTTGGCTGGGAGCAGCTGTCGGGCAACTGAGACTCCAGGAAGGGAGATAAGATCTCGTAAAATAGCAAACTGACGTTTATGTCTCTGACTGAAAAGCTTTGCTTCGGGTAATTAGCTGCACAGTTCATGGTTTGGTTTGCGAACAATTGGCTGCAATAGGCATGTGCACAATCACTAAACCTCAGTGGGTCTTGCAGACCAACAAATATTCAAATAAAATGGTATTACTCTGTAGGTAATACCTACATGAAGAGACTGAAAGTGTACTGTAATCATTCAGACATGTTTATGTTTGCCATTTAAAAATAAAGACGTGAATAGAGTAAATGTGACTAATATGAGGTGGCAGAGAAAAATTAAATACTAACGCTGTCTATAACATTATGCGTCATTATCTGTAATTACAAACGTCATTGCACACAAATGATGTCACACAGCACTCCACAAGCGCTCGGGTGCACTGCCCCCTTTATTCTGTGCATACAGGATGTTGTCTGTGCGGTGCTGTTTGTGAGGCACGAGCAGGAAGACGTGCAATCGTGAACGTGTCCTTTCCTGTCATTTCTTTTTTCTCTCTCCATATGTCACTTCCTTATGACGGCTTATCAGGGCCACTAAAGGGGGGGAGGGGGGGGGGAGGGGGGACACACACAAGATTTTTACCTTTAAAGTGCCAAATGCCGCATTGTGCTGTAGTTCTTGGTACACAAACACTATGACCTCATCCAAATCAGTGTGTTGCTTTCTTCTGAATAGACCCAGTTCATGATAAAGTGGGTGATTCACAGCTAAAATCACAAGTATTTCTTTGTTACTAAATCCAGTTGAAAAGCCTCATGTAATTAGGTCATCTAATGTTGGCATAGTGCACACCAAAGAGATGTGCAAAGCGATGAGTTGCCTTGATGAAATAATTATATTTTCTGAGTTATTCCTGGCAAATTTGCCACTTTTCTCTTCAGTGGCCCTAATATGCCATTGTACTTAAACAGCTTAAAGACAACAATCTTTTCAGAGTGAGCAAAAACACATTTTCTTCATAATGATTAGAAATGTTAAATCAGCCTGTGACCTTCACTCAAATGCCTCCATGTTTGGAAAATACAACTTTACAATCTTGGTACTCGCCATCTCTGCCTTTCTCACGTCTGCATCTTCCCCATTTGGTCGTTAGCCCTCAGCCTCAAAACCACTGAGGCTGACCCTCATGCAGGCTGACCGCTTTACAAGCTCACACAGCCACTGTTCAATCTGTGTTCAAGCAGCGGCTGCATGCAAGAATGCACAACTCTGTCTGAACCACAAACTTTTTATCTGAAAAGATACACCTCAGACTGTGAGCACATTTTCTCTTGCACTGTTCCATAGAACAGGAAGGTTGTAAATAAAAAAAAAGAGAAGAGAAGAATCAAATGTAGTATATCAAGTCATACACATATATGCAAAGGCAAATAAATATCTACATGCTTTATGTATACATATAAATTTTACAGGCACTCACTTGAGATACATTTGCAAATGCAGAGTATTACTGTTATAATCACATTATCACATGCAGTTCTGGGAAAACTAAGTATATCCTTATTGCATCCATAAGAATTAAGAGCGTA
This sequence comes from Haplochromis burtoni, assembly GCF_018398535.1. Lineage (NCBI taxonomy): Eukaryota > Metazoa > Chordata > Actinopteri > Cichliformes > Cichlidae > Haplochromis > Haplochromis burtoni. Next base: position 303,489 of record NW_024582823.1, read on the forward strand.
AGCAACAGCCATGTGTTTCTTATCTAATGCACTTGAATAACTGACCATCATCAACTGTGAGCACCTCAATAAAAGCATTAGTTTTGACAGTTTTCTGTTCTGGAGCAATGCTATAATCTTCCTAAGAAAATTCACTCAAGCCTCAGACCCAGACAGAGAAACTGCAAAAAACCCAGGAGCTACATCTCAGACTCTACAGGCCTCAGTTAGCATGTTAAATGTTAAAGGTCACAACACTACACTTAAAAAGTCTGAATACTTATGCTGTGTTTGGAAAAGCTGCCAGGAGGAAGCCTCTTTCGCATTAAAAGAACACGGCAGCACGGATTAGGTTTTCCAAAACTGCATCTGAACAAGACGTCTGGAAAACCTCATACCAACTTTGACCCAGCCAAAGTCCAGATGAGCTGTAAAGAAGACTGCAACCAAAAGTCTGATCGCATTTTCCTTCATTTAGGTGTGCTTAATATAACAATATAAACTGACAGTGTACCTCATGTACCATGCCTCCACACATACATACAAACACATTTCACTGATTATTTTGAGCCCATTGTTCCTGCACATCTCTTATCGCTCACTGACTCTCAGCTGGTACTTTTAACCCTCACCCTGTGACCCTTGGTTCCCAGATGGTTAAAGACTGTGACTGATGCCTTATTCACTTGGCCCTGCATTGTCATTAAGTCTCAAGTTAACGTCATGTGGTTGGTGGTCATGCCACTGCAAAACCTCAGCTGGAAAGAAGGCAGGTTTAAGTCACTTCTGCAATGGCTTGTTTTTTGTTTTGGAGATAAACCAAGAACCAGAACACAGACGTCAACTTACTAGCTAGCTACGTAGTGTATTATTAATTTCTAAAACTTCTGGAATATGATGGGTTTTTTTTTTTTGCTTGTTTTTTTGTTTTGTTTGTTAATGTGGTTCTGTTTTTACTAAAAGAAACAGCGCCTTTACTCTTGCCACTGTTCATAAGCTGAGCCACACAGCTTCTTCCTGTCAGAAACTGAAAGGTCTTCCGTGAGAAACCATGAAGCTAACACATCATCATAAGTGTCTGTAAATAGTGTGAATATATTTTGAAATCACTTTTACACTTTACACCTAACTTGGCAACATCTTCTCCAAGAGCTTGTTTGCTTTCAAGCATTTGGACCTAGTTAATCACGTTAGTCTTATAGACAGAAGAATGTAGAATTTAATATTAGATGTGCAGTCAAAAGCTCACAAAATGAAGAAACTAGCATGACAGTAGAGTTTGTCATTACTGTTAAGTGCAACACATCCCATTAAACGATGCATGTGGTTTAGGCCGACTGATATATTTTTTAAAGCCTAATATTGAGAAAAATAAGTTGTCATTTAAAAATCCAATATATCAGCTGGTACTTTTTGGTACATTAAAAATGTTTTAATGTAAAGGAGACGTCTGCTACAGATAGGGTAAGATGGATGCAGATGATCTGCTGTGGAGACCCCTGCAAGGAGCCGGAAAAAGGAGAAGAAGAAGCAGACACAGAAAACATTGAGTTTTCCCCAGCATGAGTCCTTACTGAGCTAATAAGACAATGCCTTTTCATAATAAGGTCGTTTCACCTTCACAACAAGTGACTCGTTGACATCTGGCTCTACTCAGATCAGCTGGTTGGTGTGTTTGCAAAAGCTGCAGGGTGCCCCCTGGTGGATAAAATATGCAACAACAACACTGGTAACATGGCTGAAGGGTGTTTCTCCCACAGCTTTTTCACTTTTTATTAAATTATTTTACTTTAAAAAATACCAACACTGACATATTGGCAAATATACTGTTGGACTCTAGCATGTAATATGGAACCTACATACAATGCATACATGTATTATGAGAGGAATCCACACAGAGATGTAATTTAGGCATTGTTAGCCTGTAGCTTAAACACAGATGTGCCATGTATGGTGTATATGTATGGTATGGAGCCACAGAATATATTAGTCTTATAATAAAGGTGATCCAGCCTGTTAAGTCTAAATCAGACTATCAATATTATAAGTGGTGTAAACATTCAAATCTATAATCACTTATGCCTACGCTGTGCTACTTATGACTGTTTGGATATTCCTTTAAATAATACCATGTTTTTCTTGAAAATGAAATTAAACACTAAAAATAAGAAAAATGCTATTTCCTTTTTTATGGAACAATTCTCAAATTGGGGAAAAAAAACAATTATCTTGCATAGGCCTAATTTAAAACGGAGTAGATATTAATCTGTGTTGGTCAATTTGAATGCTACCTGTGTTTGTGCAAATGAGTCCTATTAAAATTACTGATAAGAAATAAAACGCACAAAAACCCAGTAGTTTTAAAAATAATGAAAATTTAAAAAACATAGGCCACTTTCAGTTTAATTTGACCAAAGTCCAGCTGCAGGTCATGCACATGGGACAGCAGCAGGGTTGGTTGATGCACAGTTAAATTCATGCACAATTAAATTCTTTATATTCAAATTTTCATAACAGATAAAATTAAATAGCAGGAGTCATGACTAGCCATTTATGTGTGTGCATGGGTTCGGATAAACTAATGAAATAAAGTGATAGGCATAAGCAATGGCACATTTAAGCTGACAAAAAAACTAACTTTACTTTTAAAACTTGCAGAGGTTACACCCTTTAACAGTTGGAAAATTTAGACTTCCTTACAATGATAAATAAAATTATAATTTATATATTATTCCTGTTCATCTAGATTTTAATCAGAGCCACAGCAGAAGCTCCATGCAGCCCTGCAGTTGCAGGTTAGAGAGCCCTACCCTAGACTGCATAAGCGCTGATCTCACCCGTGCAAGGTTACATATTATGCTGTATAACCTGCATACAAGACATGGCTCCATAGTTTTGTTTCCCCATATATGACAAAGCATATCAGCTCTCGCAGTTGAGTTCAGAGATTGTGCTGCTATGAAAAAAATGCCTGTCTGCTCTCTGTTTAGTGTGCAGGGAATCAGATGGAGGATGCTGAGATATGCAGGAAAGACGTAATCGATGTGCTTGTCAACACATGCTCGACAGTGACACACACACGGAGAACACACACTGAGGTGTGAATGACATGTCTCTGTCTAAGTGGCCCAAATTGAATCTCATCGTTTCCGAGCCGGTGCACAGCTACCGGCAGTGATGGAGGACTCTCGTCACTGGCCTGTTGCCTTCAGTTATGTCACTTAGTGAGATTCGGGACTCAAATCCCTCAGTGCCAGTGCCACTAACAGTCCTGCTGGTACAGCACATCACACCTCCCGGCCACCATTATCTAACCCAGTAGAGTGAAGTCACCGGGTCACACACCTGCAGTCACGACCCCTCGCCAAGAAAGTTACACTTGCGTCAGTGCAGCAAATGGTGCAACCTCTAAGCTATTATCATTGCAAATCCTTTCTAGGAAATCAATAAAGTTGAAAATAGCACAGTTAAATGTTTAATGATGAAGAATACACCGTGTCCAGAGAGCTACTGCAGCACTCTGGCTCAGTCCCCACAGGTTTGCAAGTGCACATTACAAATAAATCTTGAAGGACTTTAAGGAAAATTCAGTGAAAAGGGTTTCATGTGAGATTTACAAAGAACTATAAAATTCAGCATTTTAATCCAGACCAATGATGATTCATTGATTTAATCCACTGAAAAAGTATGTTTGGAAAACTTTCCCAGAGTCTTGAAAAGTAAATTTTGTCTGTGTCACAAATGTATGAGTCAAGAGATCCAAGCAGGAGAAGCAGACAGCGGTAGCTAGAAACCATTTTTGGCTTTAGGACGATTTAGGACGGCAATTACTGTTAAAGTTCAGTGAATGCCATCCAAGGGGGCTGAAATCCACACGTAACACAAACACTGTGTGGTCTCTTTGTATGTGTAAATGCAAAGAAAGGGCAAAGTTAATTTTTATTATATAGGTGACTGAATATTTCCACTGAATCCCCACGACCTGAACTCAGATAAGAGGCAAAAGTTGGATGGAACGTTTGAATTCTGTATTTTCAAACTATTCATTTTTTTTGTTGGAATTTCTTGCCATAAAGGCTTCGAGTTACACATGAATTATACTAGGGGTGGGCAGTATAAACGATATAAATTTGGTCAACGGTAGAGATTTTGACTATACCGCTCTACCGCATGTTGATGGTGTCATCAAGCGGCACCTGTTTTGGTCAAAAGCATTGCAGCAGCTGCAAACAATATCATCTGCAAATTATGCCGGGTGACAGTAATAGCAAAGAGAGGGCTGGGGCCCTGGCTGGGTCTTGGGTCCTGGTTGGCTCAACCCTGGTGCAGGGTGCCGCCGGTGCATCGAGCCACCTGGGGGGCTCTTCAGCTGGTGGGGGAGGCTGTTATATCTTGCAGGAGGTCTCTTCTCTCCAGGAACTGACTCTGCGGGTGGGGAGAGATATAGGAGAGGTGGAGGAAGAACTCAGCCTGGGTGTCTATTGTCTTGTGTAGTCTGGAAGATAAGTGGATGGGTGCAGTTTTCCCTGTGGTGGGGTCGGGTGGGCTGCCTCGGGTTCTGTGTGGCTGGGCGGCGCTGCTGAACTGCGCCCGGTCCGGATGGGCCTGGGCCCCCTTTCCCTGGTGGGTTGCAGCGTGTGGGGGTGCCTACTGGGGTCAGCTGGGAGGGGGCCAGCTCCCCCGCTGCTCTTTCCGGGATAGTGGCACGGTTTCCCCTCCGTTGGTCTTCCTTGGTCTCCTTTGCTCTTGGGGCCTCTGGATGTCTGGAGCCTTGATCTCCTCCATACCTGCTTCATGCCCTGGAGGACGGGGCTGTGGCTCCCCACACCCTCTAGCAGATCATTACATGAAGGAACCTTTTAAATACAAGCGCGCTCATGCTCACAGGTGTACACACAAACTACACCCTTTTTGGCTGCTACCTAAAAGCACACTGTGCGCTGTCGATCTTACGTGCTGCACAATAATGTTTAATATTTAGTATTTACTGTTATATTCACATAGATCATCGCGATGATGTTGTTTATTATATTGCTCTCTTTTTCTTTGCTTGTTTTCTCTTTTTTGTTTCTCAACAGATGATCCAGGTGATTGATATACGTACTTTTTGTCTGTTTGTTTTGTTGGTTTTTGGTTTTTGCCCCTTATCACCGCCCCTCTTCCCCGCTCTTTTACTTTCCCTCTTTCTTTCTCCCTTTTCTTTTCCCCAGTCAAGTCTGTCCTGTGTTCAGCAAATGAAAATAAAATAAACAATAAAAGGTGAATCAAATAGACCAATACAGCAAGGCTGGGATGGTCCATTTGGTAAAGTAAATCCGTTGGGCATCTTTCTTTGCCTTTAGACAACAATTCTGATGGCAAAAGAACCAAATGGGACAGGCCAAAAAAAAATAAAGTAATAGCAAAGAGATGAAGCACTTTTGGAATATGGGGAAAGCCAAAAACTGCGCTTTCTCCACTTCCGTACCATTGATTCATTAATGCCGAATTCTCTCGCAGCCACTCTACTCCCATGTTGTTGCAGTATATTAATGACTAACCTCGTATTGTGGATGAATAATCTGCTGTTTAGTTTTCTGTCTTCATTCATGTTGGAAGTGATAGCAGAGCTGTACGTTTTCATTTTTTCAGAAATCTCTCAGTCAGAACATGGCATATCATGTTTAGGTGGAAACCAGCGAGCTAACTTCCTGCAAACTTCTAACTCCGTTGAATTTAATAAATTCTGTTTTCATGGATGCCTGGATGTTAAACTTAATTGTTACACCTGGTAAAACAGCAACGCTGATCATTTTATTAAAGATGAAAGAATTTAGACAGTTTTTAACTCTCAGTGATGCCGCAGTGTTCGTTTGACTTTGGGACCTAAAGAGGACGGAGTTTTGGAACCAGATTACTCCACGCGGCTCTGTAATGCTCCGGCAATCCATCAAGTGGTGCGCCTTCATAGCTTTCCAAAGTTGTACTAAAACATTTTTGATAGATTTCTGCGCGCTGTGTACTACATAAAATCGGTCCAAAGTCAGTAAGCACAACCAGAATTCATATATAAGACACACTGTCGATTTTTGAGAAAATTAAAGGATTTTAATTCAATTCAATTCAATTCAATTTTATTTACATAGCGCCAAATCACAACATAAGTCACCTCAAGGCTCTTCATAGATACAGAGAAAAACCCAACAATCATATGACCCCCTATGAGCAAGCACTTTGGCGACAGTGGGAAGGAAAAACTCCCTTTTAACAGGAAG
>NW_024582823.1:311216-330255 GCF_018398535.1 Haplochromis burtoni
CTGCAGTGCAGTACCTGTAATACCTGTAATTTTAGGTGTGCCTTATAGTGTGGAAAATACGTTATACAGAAGAAAAGAATATATCGCGATATATATCGTTACCGCACATGCCTCAAATTATACCGTGATATGGATTTTAGGCCATATCGCCCAGCCCTAAATTATACTTTGCGTTAGATCGTCATACCTTATGCCGTAAATGGAACCTCATTTTAACCCAATGCCACAACCTTCTATGTAACATGATGTAATTGCATGTTGGGTTGACTCACAGCATACTGACTTGATTGGCGTGGAAGGTTGCGACATAGGGTTAAAAGTAGTTTGGTTACCACGTAAGTTAAGACATGCATTTCTTGCAGTCTAAATCTAGCTTTACACTGAAGTCTAAAAAAACCTCTTTAACGTTAGTAAACCTCAACTTTCTGGATGATCTTATGTTTTACTTGTTAGCTTCAGGTCGTATGCATGAAGTGCATTTCTTAAACTGAGGTATTGATTAGGGTCAGAAAGGAGGAACACCCTGTGCTTCAAAACCTCAAGATGGTGACTATGAAAACCCTCATTTTGAGGCATCATCATCATCACACTAACCAGTGGGTAACATCATGGCTCATCTTTTGTTCTGTATCTGACAAAAATGCCCCAGCATTATTGTAAAGCCTCACAGAGAAGTAATAAGCCAGCTGTAGATTGCATGTTTTTGGATGACTGAACACATTTTTTTAGCCCAAATGCACTTCTAATTCAATATATCTGTCATTATAATGTAGTTATAGAGCACAGCCTGTCTTTTTTTAACCTACTTGAATGTTTCTCTTGCTGGGATCCTTTGTGACGACAGCTGGCACAGAATTTGGTTTGAAAATGAAAGTGAAAGATCCGTTCAGCTTTAATCTTTTTACCACCTTGACAGCTCTCCGCCTCATCCATCACCAGCACTTACAAAACTAGTCTTAAACAGAAACATCTGGTTTTCCACTTGAGCGTTTTGCCTTTGTACGCAGTGAGTAATACTTCTGTGTAACTGCACCAAGGTCAGACTGACTGCAGAGCAACTCTGGTCCCTGCTTTAAGTGACTTTTCCCCTTAAGAACACTCAGTTTCCTCTCAGAAAAGGAGTCCCGGGATTCCTGTTAGGAAATGCCACTTTGGCCAGGAGGAACGCAGCCCAGTGGAAAAGAGTGTGAGAGGTTTTTATTACAGACTGCGAAGTAAGAGCAGACATAGCTGACAGGAAGAAACCATGTCCTAGTTTTAACTTTCTCATTCTGCGTCATTCCTCCGTCAAAACATATAAATCAGAAATTCGTCGTCCAACGAAATAACGAAAGACCCCTGCTGCGTCTCGTCATGCTTTTGCCACACTGTGCAGTGGCTAAAGTATTTTAGCCCTGCACACACAGCTGGAATGTATACTGATTGACAAGCAGATAACCAAAGAATTACTGAATCAAAGAGAGGAAAAAAAGTCAAATGAATGGAGGGCAGAGCAGCCGTTTGCTCTGATTTCTGTTGTGCGTCACACTCAGGCCCCTCAGGGAGAGTGTAGCAGTTTGAGGCTAACCTTTGCATTTTATTGGGAGGGATACAGTTTACAGTTGTGCTGGTTGCCAGAATCTGTTTATTGTTTCCCATATGTTTTGACAAAGTCCCTTTGGAGAGACTGAATGTTGAATCCCTCACCTGCTGTTCATGCTGTGATTTCTCTCCAAGCAGCTGAATCCTGAAGAACTGAGATTTCTTAATCATTTACATCAATACAACCTAAAGTTCTTAATGACCACTGTGCCTGGAGGGCATCACAGTCCAATATGACCTCGAAAGATAAAAAGCTGCACACATCTACCCATATAGATTTGTTTTTACACAACACTATCCCCAAACATCTGGGAGAACCCACTGTGAACCCCACTATATATATAGCCCCCTGTGACCCTGAATTTGATATTAATAAAATGCAGTCCTGATCAAAAGTCTAAGACCACTTGAAAAATGGCAAAAAGTCATATTTTGCATGGTTGGATCTTAACAAGGTTCCAAGTAGAGCTTCAACATGCAACAAGAAGAAATGGGAGTGAGACAAAACATTTTTTTACGCATGCAATTTATTGAAAACAACAGAACAGCATCTGGTGGACAATGACTTAAAAGTCTCAAATGCAATAAATTAGAAGCAGCATGGAAACACAATAAATACAGCATCCATTTTAATCATGGTAGTACAGACTGATCTGTCCAGTGCATGTACCAAACTCAGCCCCATTCTCATGCAAATAGGCTTCATTTGCATCATCTCTTCAGTCTCTGGGTTTGAAGATACAAAAGGTTTAATATGTTTAACTTGGTTGGTGACGTTAGCCACGGTTAATAAGCTGGGAGTCACCTATTTCGCCCACTTTGCCTCACCTATTTTGCACATAATTGGCACGAACATGCGTGAACCTGTTTGCTGGGCGATTAACAAAGGATGACTTTGTGTAATTAGGTGGTTTTGCTTATGAGTAACTAGTAATATCATTTGTTTTTCAGTGAGTAACCTTTAATGAGTAATTAATGACATTTTTGGAGTAATTCTTAAGGCTGGATGTTACCCTGGGAAATGAATCACAGCACAGATATAGCATACAGAGTGCTGACGTCAAAGATGGGAATAAACCAGAAGCTAAAGAATCCCTGCTATGATATCATTTATTTACAGCACATATATAATTCTTTAAGCTGTTAAAAGCATGTAAAGGAGAGAATTAGGTCTTAATACATAAGATTAAAGTATAATCAAGAAGATATAAATTCATAAAAATCCAAACAAAGCTGCAGTGGTGAAACAGACACGACAGCTCGGACCTATCTGTGAACCAGAGAAATGCACAAAGTCAGTCTTAACTTGTTTTTATCACACGAACTCCAGACAGAAATGGGAGAATCAAAGTGGGAAATTATTAAAATGTGGCACAAAACAGGAATCTTCTTCTTCATCTGTTCTCCCTATTGTTCTGTGCGCTTTAGAGGAAAGCACACTTTGTACAAGGGAGCTTGTACAAGTCAAAGATTAGCTACTGTGCACATTTCTCCTTGCAACTCTGTTCAGGTGATCTCTTATAAAGTTCAGGGCTTCGGTGCACAAACATGGTTCTCTATAGCAAGATGGGGTATAAGCAACATCTGGCCCACAAGCTGGTAAAGTGGGTCCAGATTACCATTACGCCATAATCATAATTTGCAAGCACTTTCCGTTCCTTAGGTAGATCTGTCCTTTGTCGCCGTCTGCTCATAAGTTTTATGTACAGAATTTTCCAGAAGCGGCCAAGGGGTGGAGGGTATCCGGTTCTGTGGTCTCAGTATCACATATTTGCTTTTTTAAGATGATATGTTGACCTTCACGTTGCACTGGCTCGGTTTGCAGCCGAATACGACGTGGCTGGGTTGAGAATTAACGCTTCCAAGTCTGAGGTCACGGTTCACAGCCTGAGAAAGGTGGAGTGACCCTTTTCACCCCGGGCTCGGGAGTTCTCGCTTCGTTTGGGTGTTGATCACGAGTGGGGCAAGAGATTAACGGACTGACTGGTATCATTGCAGCTGCTGCACTAAAGATGAAGCTGTTGATTAACTGGTTGATCTACATTCCCCTCCTCGCCTGTGGCCACAAGCCGTGCGTAGTGACCGAAAGAATGCGATTGCAGATACAAGCGTCGGAAATGAGCTTCTTCCAAAGGGTTTCTGGGCTGACCCTTAGAGACGGGGTGAGGAGCTCAGTCATTTGGGAGGAACTCTTGCACATCAAAAGGAGTCAGTTGAGGAGGTTTGGACATCTGACAGGATGCCTTCAGGTTGCCTCCCATGTGAGGTAGTTCAGGCATGTCTAACTGGGAGGAGACCCAGAGGCAGACGCAGGACACGCTGGCGAGATTATGTCTCACAGCTGGCTTGGAGACACCTCATGTCCCTTTGGAAGAATTTGAGGGGGTGAGGCAGCAGAGTGGGCAGGGCTTACCTTGCAGTACAAACCCAGAAAATAAACTGATGAACAATTGTGCAGTAACCTTTATGCACAAAGAAGCTCCGTGTTTAACCTGGTCTGGCCCTCTCAGTTGTAGTTTTAGCAGCATCTTTATTAAAAAGAGGGATGATACAAACCGGCACAGTCATGTTCTTGAAGCACACACACACCCATGATCTGCCTGCCAAGCTAAATGTGGAATTGTAAAAATGATGGGTGGGAACACTTTCAGCGCTTTCTCTTTCATTCTAATGTAACAGTGTCGAGAGTGCACAGAGTATCTAAAGAAAAAGATTACTGGGGCAAAGAAGCACAAGTGCAGAAGATCACTGGCACAGAGACACACACGTACGCGAGCACAAAAACCCCGCCGTGCCTCTGAGAGGAGTTTGATGCTGATGTGCAGTGAAAGGCAGAGGTGGTGCATTAGATGGAGCGTAGAGCTGCTGTGAGTCAGCCTGTGCTGCTGCCGTGTCAGCTCGTCCAGACAGACACTGCTCTCCGGGCTGTGTGTAGGTGTCTCTCAGGGGACAGGCTTTTCTGCTACGAAACCCAGAGTTCGGGCCAGTAGTCGCTGCAGCTTTTCAATACTTTATGACATGCAAGGGCCAGTATTAAAAACATCTTTGTAAGCCAGCCGTGCCTGTCAGGTAACGCAGTGGAGCACTTCATAGGAGGGTCACAGTGCTCCAGAATTTTTTTTTTTTTTTTTAAAAAGGGTTTAAATCAAACGTCCATTAACAGATTATTCTCAGCCCCCATTACGTCAGAGTGTATATTCGCAATATGTGCTTTAGTCAGTTTTAAGCTTCGTTTCTACCTGTTATTTAAATAAATGGTTTCCATTGCTCATTTACAGTCACCGCTGCAGTTTCGTCATGCTTGCTGTCCTCCTGAGCAAAATGCATTCATGTGTGATCAGCAGCTTGTTGATTCTGAGGGCGATCGTGGCTCAAGAGTTGGGAGTTCGCCTTGTAATCGGAAGGTTGCCGGTTCGAGCCCCGGCTTGGACAGTCTTGGTCGTTGTGTCCTTGGGCAAGACACTTCACCCGTTGCCTACTGGTGGTGGTCAGAGGGCCCGGTGGCGCCAGTGTCCGGCAGCCTCGCCTCTGTCAGTGCGCCCCAGGGTGGCTGTGGCTACAATGTAGCTTGCCATCACCAATGTGTGTGTGAATGGGTGGATGACTGGATATGTAAAGCGCTTTGGGGTCCTTAGGGACTAGTAAAAGCGCTATATAAATACAGGCCATTTACCATTCTTTTTAAAGATTTCCATAAACTACAGTTAGCTGATTAAGCTACATTTCTTATAAACTCTCAGTGTGGTCAGAATCAACCGAGGCACTCCCAGTTTTGCTTGATCAGTTTTTATTTAGGGTTAAGTGGGCAGACCTATTGGATTTTCTGTGGTATAAGAAATAAGACATAAGATTAGGATGAAACTGTCATCAGAACTCCTTTTACGTTTCCATTTCCCTGACATGTATTATTAGCTTGTTTTGTAGTTAATTCAGTGAAACTTGCAAGGCATACAGAAAGTAGATTTTCTAATATATCAAAGTGTCTGTAGCTCTGATTTTAGAGAGGGTCAGCCACTAATTACTCGGTCATGTGAAAAACTCTTTCCATAACTCTACACAGTGCTGTAAAAAACTAAGTACTTTGATTTTTTGCTTTTGTAACTATTCTGTTGTAGGTTTTGTTAGAAGCATGAACCAGTTTCAGCCAACCTTAAGCTGCGGGACAGATGGTTTCACATTTGACTCTAGAAGACTTTGGTGTACAGCAGTTCGTGGCCACCTCAGTGACATCACCCATCCACCACCGTGCTTGACAGTTGGTACAAGGTGTTTGTGCTGATATGCTGTGGTTGTTTTTCACCAAATGTGGCGCCATGCGTTTTGACATCTCCATTTTAGTCTAATCCCTCCAGAAGTCTTGAGGATTTATTCAGATGCAGCTGTGCAAACATAGGCTTTACTTGCATGTTAATAAAGACCAGTAGACTTCTCTTAATTAATTCTAACCTTACTTTTACAACCAGTTACTTGTTGTTTTCAATGTGCCCATTAGAAGCATGCCCTCTTAACTCTTGGTAGTTAGCATTTGCTGTTACTCAGAAAATATAGATATTTTTTGTAATTAAATAACGGGATGCATATATCTTCCACTCCATAGAAGATAATGTTTTTGTAAATAAGTGTAGAGAACGCCTAAAGATCATCAAAGACTAAAGAAAGAAAAGAAAACCCGTGAAAAACTGCAGATATTATCAGAGGCTCTTTATATTCCTTTTTTCCTCCTCATGCCGTTGACCTCATAACACTGACATTTGAAGGACCGGCACTAAAAATAATGGCTGCAGTGCCTCTTAAAGTTTATCAGTAACCTCATTCTGTGCCGCTTGCTATCAGTCACCTTGGCTACCACGGGCTTATGTAACGTCAGTGGTTTCTGTTTTCACCAACACAGCTCAGACGCAGGGATCTATAAGCTTGGTTCCGCCTGAGTGAGATCCCTCTGCAGCATGTGTCTGCTCTCATGCAGGACCGCTATTAAACACGCCAGGAGCTGTGCGGCAGGCTGCGTGGCGTACAATTGATTTGATGCAGCAAATATTAGATCTCAGTGGGGAAAAAATTAAAGACAAATACCTGCACAAAAGCTGTGTGTACATGTAAATAAAGGTTTGTGTGGGTTTGTGTTAGATGCCAAGGAAGATGCTCGTTGTTGTTCAAACTTGGGAGCTTTTTCCATTTTGGGAGCCCCCATCCTCTCATGTGTCCGTTCTGCTCTTACGTCAATGCCTCCCGACTGCGGCTGAGTGAGAGGGTTTTCCCGCTCGATGCCCCCCGGGAGCTGCTGTCGGGCCTGCATTTTCACAGCCCAGTGGTTTTTTGTACAGGCTAGAGAGAATAACTTCAGTGGAAACGGTGAGTAAACTTCCTGACTAGCCTGCCAGCTTCCTTGTTCTCCTTTGTTAAGGACCTGGCATTTTCCAGGAAGGTGTTTGTCCAGTGAAATCGTGGACTAATTTGTGATTTTGTCCACTAAGTGAAACGGCAAACTGAACATCAACAGGATATGCGATCACTTCCCCTCGCTCCTGTCACTGGGGTTGATGTCATGAAATAACTTTCTTCAGCTGAGGTGGGAGCTGAGTTTTTTAAATACAGGCGCACAGCAAGGCAGAGGATTTAAAAAAGTGTCACACAGTCACTTTTAAAATCCTCTGCAAGGATCTGGCTATGTGACACTGAACATACAGCGGTCGACGAGGAAATGAAAAAAAAATGGAGCAAATGGAAAAAGACAAGCAAATGCCTCAAATCTCTCAGCTCAGACTTAATTACCTTGACAAATACAACAGAGCCTCATGACTGCTGGGCTTTTTGTCTCAAACAATCAGCTCCACTAATGCCAACCCTTGCCCCCGTGCTCAACCCACCTCCCTGCCCTCTGTGCGGCTGCACAAACACACATGACCCATTTAAAGAGGCTCACACACTCTCTCTGTGTCATACGCACACACACACAATCTCTGCAGTCTTGTATAACCAACAGTTCTGAGAAATGAAAGGCAGACTTGTAAACATCTTGCAGACTGTTGGCTCTATTGTGAAGCTGGCGTAGCTGACGTCAGCACAGGACGATGACTTCATGCGTTTGCTGCAGCCCAGGGGGTGACAGACAGAAAGACGGAAAGGTGACACACAAAGACACACAAGCAGCCGGGCAACGAGTGGAGAGGGTGCGTGGCGGGCTACTGTGCTCCATGATAATAACAACTAAATAGTTGGAGTTCATTTGTAATTATTTGGTTTGGAGCAAGCATATACTCATTTTTGCGTGGCTTTTTATTATATTATATTATATATGATTAAACTGTTATAATACGCACCAACAAAGAGCAAAAATCACGGTAGCACGCGCAAAGTCATGTGAAACGTGAGGATTACTGCATGCACTTTGAGCTAAAGTGTTTCTTACTGGGAGCTCTAATCAAAAACATTGTTCTTCCACCAGCACACAAATTTGTTTTGAGGTTGAAGTTGAGGGAAGAGTATATGAAACATTAAATATGACCTGCATTATGGTTCAGTGTGTTGTGATGCACAAACCGTGGCAAATAATCCACAGCAAAACATGCAGATTGTAGATTAGAGGTAGGCCTTCCTTAAAGTGTACCCTGCCCTACCGTCCTTTATTTGACTCTAATGGGACCATAGTTTACAAAATGTACATTATGCTGTACTTAACACATCTTGAAACTTGTGATTTGGTCCTCAACCTCATTAGGAAAATGTTTGCTAAAGTTATTGAGGAAGTATTTCTGCTCTTGCTCCATCGACCTCTGTAGAAATGTGACTTCTTTTTTCATTTACAGGAGTCGCCCCCCGTGATTGACTCTCTTACTACTGGAAATAATATGGTGGGGGTACAACAGATAAGGCCTAGAAGCAAAGAAAGACTGCAATCTAGACCCTCTGGAAAGCTTTGTTAAATTTGAAGGAAAGCTAAATTAATTAAAAATTAAAAATTAATTAAACTAAAGCTAAATTTGAAAGGAAAATTTTGGACTATTTCTATTTTCATAAGTAGAAACTCTTTACTTTTACTGATAAAGACCTCACACATGGCCATTCATGCTGCCCCAAAGTAATTAGGTAATAGATAAAAATTTAAATAATGGAAAAGTTCATGTTTTTTTTACAATCTGCTGTAGAAAGGGAGCTTCAATGGTCTGGCTCACTTAAGATCAGAGTGGGCTGTAACTGGTCCGTGATGTAAAATGAGTTTGACATCCCTGGAATATGGGTTTAAGGCACTTTAGCTCTGGATTTACATTTCAGAAATTATCTCCATCTTTTTTTATTTCACAGTATGTGCTAAAACAGTCTACTTTTGGATAGTTCACCCTAAGAGCAAGGGGAATGCTAGTGAAGTCTTAAACTTAAAAGACAACACACAGCAAAATCTCCAGTGTTAAATTAACACTGGAGAGTGTCTATATGGGTCCACACCTCTGAGTGTTAAATACAACACTGTTGAGTGTTAAATTAACACTTTTGACAGTGTTATATGTTTAAAATTAACCTAGTCAGTTTTGAAGATTAACAATGGCTAACACTGAGCAGTGCTGATTTTCTAACACTGGAATATTTCTAACATTTTGAGTTATTTTCCAGTGTTAGAAAATCAGCACTGCTCAGTGTTAGCCATTGTTAATCTTCAAAACTGACTAGGTTACTTTTAAACATATAACACTGTCAAAAGTGTTAATTTAACACTGGAAAAGAATTGCATTTATCCACAACTGCTGCACTATCACCCCTGTAATTGGTGTAAATTTAAAACTTATTGAACCTCTGGCCATAGAAAATATGACATTCTTCCACAATGAAAACAGGCACTCAAACAACAAATGAAAACAAACAAGTGCTCCCTATATTTTAGGGAGCAAGGAGCAGACGGCTGAGTTTATTAAACTGGTGACGCAAATCTTAAGGCTAGACCGTCCCATTTCACAGCCTCACACTTCTCGGTCTTCGAAGGAACCACATTTCATGTGGCTTTATGCGCATAGCCAGTCTATGTAAGAAAGTATACGAGCATAAGCATCTACAGCAGCTCTTTGTGGCTGTGCAAAACAATGATTCTGAGTTTTATGCCCTTGTACACAGTGGCAAATGGCTAATGTGTAAAATGTAATATTTCTTTGCTAATTAATACTATCTTCAAAAAACAAATCACCGATACAAATCCTAAAAGAAATAGAGGAACTGACAGAAATAACATTTTATATACAATTTGACAAAATAATTAAAATTTTAAAATGTGGTAGGAACTCCAAGAAAAGAAGAAAGTCATTATAATATTATTCTGGGTAAAACATTGCTGTTTGAACTAAATTTCAAGACAATTGATCCAACAGTGACATGTTACAAATACAAATCTGTCACTAGGGGAAAAGTCAGGAGTTCAAATGTAACTTTTCCAAGCCTAAGCTGTGCTGCCACGTTCTTTGTATGTAGAAGAAGTTTTCCCTTGGTAACCATCGCAAACAAGCCATACTTATTTAGTGTTTTTCGAGTGGTACTGTCACGAAAGTTAAAACTTAACATGCTAACCGAGGCCATTGCACAACCTTTTGCACACAGTTTTTCAGAACTATGACAGCTTACATTCATCCATTTCCTTCTGCTCAACAAATTCAGGTTCGGGGTTGAGTTTAAGTTTGTCTCAGCTGTCAGTGTCTTAGGTGAGTACAGGTCACCAGAGAACTATTCTTGCTGACATTCACACTTATGGGCATTGCCAGTTAACCTTACAGACTTACAAGGTACAGGGAGAACATGTAGACTCCACACAAAACCAAGACCTTACTGATGTGAGGCAACAATGCTAACGTCTTCCATGGCACCACTATGCTGCACTTTATAGAGTTTATAGGGTTAATGCCATCATAAGTCCTATTGATCTGACCGCTTCAGAGGCTACAGACAGGCCTCTTTGTGCAGCAGTGTGGCGCTGGGGATGGCAGGTGACAAGCATTGATGATACCCATGATGCGTACATGCGTTACGATGCTTCTGGTGTTACACGCCAGGTGTAACAGGAGCAGGAGTCTCATTGACGCACTCGCTATCTGACCTCAAGTCCTCCAAGTTTCCACAGAAGCACAACTTCTGACACTCCTGTGTCATGACATGAACACGAGGTGCAGCAAGTCAGTGTGACTCTGTTTATCGATTTCCTCATCGTTTCTCTTACGTAAAGTCCTTGCAGAGAAAGACGAAACTGCCGGAGTAGGAAATTACTCAATAGAGGATTAAATAAACCGGACAAAAGGTCGAAGAATGCAGTGAATCACATGATGCACAACACATCATGTGGTTTTTACTGGGACTGTTTTATCACAATCACTATTTATCACTTTACTGTGGTGTCATTACCAATTCATCTCACAAGCGTATTTGTTTGGGGGACCACATTTAGAAGCCTGGGGTATTCTCATGAGTTTTCTTTTTCAATGAAAAGGGTTGATGGGTCACACCGTAAACAAAGAGGTAGTGAAAGTGAAAATAAACACTGACTGGGAAAAAAGATGCAAAAACTCCAACACAAGACCACATTACTGCTGTGATACCGACACCTAAGGACATTTTGGGTGTGTCCCGGAGATGCCAGTGGCTTTTGATAAAATAAATGGCCTGCATTTGTATAGCGCTTTTCTAGTCCCTAAGGACCCCAAAGCGCTTCACGCTACATTCAGTCATTTACCCATTCACACACACATTGGCGATGGCAAGCTACATTGTAGCCCTGGGGCGCACTGACAGAGGCGAGGCTGCCGGACACTGGCGCCACCGGGCCCTCTGACCACCACCAATAGGCAAACGCGGGGTTAGTATCTTGCCCAAGGATATTTAGCATGCAGCCAGGAGGCAGCCTGGGATTGAACCACTGACCTTCTGATTAGTGGCTGACCTGCTCTGCCACCTGAGCCACAGCCACCCCAATGTTTAGCAATGTTTGATATGCTTTACAATAGTAAAGTGGTTAATAGGTGTACAGAATGAAAGTACACCCACTACTAAGGTATGTTAAAGCATAATAAAAGTCGTATATATTACACTGTGTCAGTATTCTATTAAACACAAATTAAGCCAAAATGCAAAGTATTTTAAAGCAGTGCATGAAAAGCTAAGCCCACACTTACTGTTTTCATAGGCCGGTAAGTAGCAGCTGAGTGCTGGTAATCAAATGCACTTGATTATGTGATCATCAGCTATTGCGAGCACGTCGATTAAAAGTTTTATTTGTTTACTGGCCGGTGTGTGGAAACTCAGTGTCACTGGGGAAAGACATCAGCAGCGATTGGAAGGGTTATAAGATCATTCATCATTCTACAGAAAGTGGAAAACATTCAAGACAGTTGCCCTCCCAGGAGAGGACGTCCCAGTGAAGTCACCCCCGGGTCAGATTGTGCAATGCTCAGAGAAACTGCAAAAAACCCAGAGAGCCTGCAAACCCCAACTATCAGCACAGTGGTTGGAAGAGTGATGATTTGGGTTCGTTGTGCACAGGATCTGAGCACATTGCAGTCATTGAGTCGACCGTATGTGAGATGTGAGGCCATCTTTTTGCCAGAAGAAGCTTAGCTAGGTGTAGCTACAGGACAATGATCCAAAAACACAGCAGAAACTATAACAGAATGGCTGAAAAAGAAAAGAATAAAGGTGTTGCAACAGCCCAGTCAGTCCTGTGGCTAGACATTTAAAGAGCTGTGCTTAAATGAATGCCTGTAAAGCTCAATGAACTGAAACAACTTCGCAAAGAAGAGTGAGCCAAAATTCCTCTGCAATGACATGACAGACCGATAAATTTAAAAAGAAAACAATTACTCCAAATCATTGCTGCTAAAGGTGGTTCTACAAGCTACTGAATCACAGGAAGCGCTTCAATTTGGCGTTTCGGCTCAGATTTGTTTAATAAGTAAGGACGCAGTAATATGTCATGTGTTGAGGCTCTAGTTAGCAAATACTAACAACTAAACTAAAGAAAGTGCAAACTTTCACCCAGGCTACTCACTCTCTGGGTAGTATTTACTTTTAAGGAAGCAGAATTTATTTTGCTTTTTGTTTTGTTTTCAAACATACCATAATACGTTTTCAGTGTAGTCAAAATCAGATAAGGGTAGCATGATTGATGTTTGCTCTGATTACACAAACATTATGTAGGAGTAGGTAATGGATAACAGGTATTGATTTGTAGATAACTGGACATGAATACCTGGAACTTATTATACTACAGCAGGGGTGGGCAACTCCAGGCCTCGAGGGCCGGTGTCCCTGCAGGTTTTAGATGTGTCCTTGAACCAACACAGCTGATTTAAATGGCTAAATTAGCTCCTCAACATATCCTGCAGTTCTCCAGAGGCCTGGTAACAAACTAATCATGTGATTCAGGTGTGTTGACCCAAGGTGAGATCTAAAACTTGCAGGACACCGGCCCTCGAGGTCTGGAATTGCCCACCCCTGTACTACAGTATATTTCTAAGTATAGGCAGCTTCTTCTTTCTCTCAACGATACCTTCTATAAAGATGTAAGACACTTTGGGGTCAGCTTGAAAGAAAGCCAGATGAGAAATGCAAAAGTGAGGTCAGAGGTCAAATGTGACATGGTATTTGGATGCACTATAATGCCCTCATAGCTGCATGATTTCTTAATTGTTGTCAGTATTGACAAAGGCAGTGGAAGTTCAATGATAGTTTTTAAAATAAAAGACATTTTAGAAATGTTTGACCTTATTTGACCTTGAAGAAAAGGTCAGAGGTGCAAGGCAACGTGATAGTTAGAATCCCCGTATATATCTCTATGTTGCAAACGCAAGCAAAAACAGTAGGAAACTTCATTTAAATGGATCTATAATACTGTATTTTCACTTGGATCTTGATCTTGAAGGAGAGGTCAGAGTTGATTCAAGACTTTGTATTGTGTGCTATTGTGTTTACACACAGAAAGAATGACACACGCACAAACGCTAGCTAAAAACCTAAGCTTTTCATTCATTAACCCCCTGCAGATTACTACAGTAGTTAAGATGGTGAATGTACATGTGAAGCACGTCAACACGATGAGTTTAGACTTCCTCTGTTAACATGTGCACAGACAAACATTAGAGGTCTTTGGCAGAGATACAAGCTTGGGTCAGTTTACTGTTTGATGTGAGGGATTTGGTAATTAAAAACCATACAAAGCATAAAAGAACTTGAGCAACCTGAGTGTGTGTTTGTGACTGGGAGAGAGGCTAATTCAGCACACAGCTCAGTGTGAGCCAGTATTGGAATGTAATGCCTGTAATGGAATGCTCACACAGACGCCAAAGCCTGCTGCACAATATTAACGGAGCCCGACGTGCGTCATAGCTCTCACAGCTGACAGTCTCTTTCACTGTGTGTGTGTGTGCTATGCTCTTCCCTTTAATCTCTCTCTACTGTAGTGTCACACCAGTCTTGTGCTGATGTATGAGCCTCCAAATCAGAGTACTGGGTGGCGTCTCCATAGTGACGAGAACAATGGCAGCGCTGCACATTAACGTAATGCGCGGGGTGAGTGCTACGTGGAAGATTAGAGCTATGAATGGAGTGTGAGATAAAGAAGGCAATTAGTTATGTGGTGTTTTGGTTCCTCAGGCCTCATTGAAGATATAATAGCTCCTGGTCCTTTTTCGACTTTGTGGGGTGATTATGATGACGATGATTTTCAAAGCTAAAAAGTGAAGGCAGCTATTCAAGTTATTATAGTAGACATTTTGAGAAGTTGTGCACAAGTTGACATTTAAAGAGTAGTTCCTCATTAATGTGGCTATTGTGCTTCGTGGGTTGGCAAAAAATGGTTCACATTAAGCATAATAGATATTGTTTTTGGAGTCTGAGTGAAAATGAACATGGACATTACCCAACTGGACAGGCCATTTGGTTATTTTTTCAACTGGTGTTGAACCTACATGGATGAATACGTGTCGTCTGAGCCAGTCACTGGAGACATTCATCAGTGCAAGGTGGTGCAAGCGAATTTCAGTGTTCTTTGTACTGGAAAGTGTACCAAGAGTAATACAAAAGTCAAAAATGTATTGGTGAATGTAGGCGGATTAAAAGACAAAAATATTTGAGAACTTCCCTTATCAGATGAACAATAGGGCACAAAGGCAGGTGCAACCATTGCATTATCCTACTAATAACAATCTTTCTACAGCTGTTAGCTGGTTTATCGTGTGGGTTGTTTTAAAGGTCAGACTTTTACCTTCTCCCATAATATGACTCAAAATCTTTACAGAAAACTAAGCTCCTTGTGTGTTCTTTATTAATCATTGAATGGAAAAAGAAAACGTTGATGTGCAAAGTAATATCTGGCAAAATCAGTGGACTGATTCCGCAATTAGACCATTTATGGGAAATGATACAAAAAAGAGGAAACATCTGGTGAGCAGCAGTTCTCAGGGTGAGAATGCCTTGATGATGTCAGAGGTCAGAAGTGAAAGGCCAGACCGCTTCAGGCTGATAGGAAGGAAACAGTAGCTCTAATAACCAAGATATGCAGAATCCATCACTGAATGCACAACACCTCAAACCTTGAAGCAGATGGGCTACAGCAGCAGAAGACCACACTGATGGCATTCCTGTTAACTGAGGACAGGAAACTGAGCCTACAATTCACAAAGGTTCACCACAATGGAACAATAGTACATTGATTTCCAACATTTGGGTAGCTGAGTCAGAGTTTGGTATGAAAACACCATGAAATCATGAATCTATCCCGACTTTGATCTTCTTTCCTCCCAACTGTAAGGTGATACAGGTATTGTTGAACACGTTGATTGTCTTGTTTTTGTTATTTGCAGAAGTATATTGTGTATCACTGTGAAAGGGAAATTATACATTACATGCTTTTATTCCATCACACCTAAGTTATACTAAGTCATTATTGTTTGCCTGACCAAATCATCACTTACAAAAGGGGTACAGAATTCTACTCGCCATCTTCTCCTCTTAAATGTCCCATATGAAACTGGTTTTGCACTGGCTCCCCAGTAAAGTTATACCTTGGTACTCTTAGAACCAAATGAACATCATTTCACAATATCACAGTCTGAGGATTGATGCTAACCATATAAATCAGGGGTGTCCAACTCCAGGCCTCGAGGGCCGGTGCCCTGCAGGTTTTAGATCTCACCCTTGGTCAACACACCTGAATCACATGATTAGTTCGTTACCAGCCTCTGGAGAATTTCAAGACATGTTGAGGAGGTCATTTAGCCATTTAAATCAGCTGTGTTGGATCAAGGACACATCTAAAACCTGCAGGACACCGGCCCTTGAAGCCTGGAGTTCGAGACCCCTCATGTAAATAGACTAGTTTGTGTATATCTTTTTAGCATTTCTATTATCATTTAGATCAGAAAACAACTTGGGGTTCAGTGTCTTGCTCAAGAATCCTTTGGGATGCAGACTGGAGCAGCCGGGGATCAAACTACTAACTTTCCAATCATGGAAAGTTAATCCATGAGTCTAACAGGTAGTCCTGTTCTACCTCCTGAGCTACAACAATACCCTTATGACCTCAGTGTACAAATCAGCCATATCAAATAGCACAAATATTCTCATAATTGTTTCTTGAACATGGCAATATGTTGACTGAACTCAAGTGCCCTCCACAGTCAGCAGAGCTTAATCCCATAGATTACTCATGGAATGCGGAGCAACACGAGATAAGCATCATGTAGCGCAAGTATGGGATGTTATCATGAAATATGCAGAACAAAATCCCAGACTGAAGTCTGAAAATCCCATTTTCCAGCACCTTGTTGAATTTATGCTACAAGAAATTAAAGCAGTTCTGACGGCACAAGGACATCCTATCTGGATACGACCGATACCAACACAACACAATGAATCTTGATTGTTCTGATAGATCAGTGCGTGTTTAAGGTGACACTTCTGTTAAGACATATGTTCCTCCTTCATCACCTGTTTATACTTCTTCACCGTTTTTGCTCTGGCTGCAGGCAGTAACTGAAAAATCCAACTGAAAAACTACAAGTTTAATGATATTTAGGTGTTGTTGTGAAATGTTGCTTCAAAACATACTTCTCTGTGTGTTATGCCTGTGACATGACACACAGAGAAGTAAACTATAAAACCCCCCTGCAACTTCTGTGCTGTCACGCTTCATGATTAACAACCTGTCCATGTTAACAAAAACAGACATGAGGGTTCCTTCCTCGCCTTTGTTATACACTTCCTCCTGTTCATTCTGGTCAAGTCGGTTTTTACAGCCTGGAATCATCATCACCATCAACAACATCTGAAAAAGTCTCTCTTTTTTTTTAAGGAATGAAAATAAGATACTCCACCAGCGAATGGGATCAAATGCCTGGTTTGAGGTTTGACGAGGATCATTAAAACTTCAAAGAGCAATGTTATAACTCATTCAGGCTTGAGAAAGGGTCAACCATTATTGTGAGGTCGACAAAATGAATTGATATTGGCTATACACTTCAGTGAAGCTATAAAAAGTAAACCAAATGAAAGAGACAAGACTATTAACCCTCTAACATCTAAAGCCTGATTATTCCCCGTTGCTGACAGACATGGACAGCAAGAGACACGATGGCCAAGCAGTCATTCCTGATGTACTTCTAAGAAGTCTACTTGAAATCTGGTGCCTGTGATTCAAGTGCAGTTGGTGCATTGTAATGTAAAGAATGAAAAGTACAGGCTGAGGCTGAAATGGATACTTCTCGTTGTTTTAAACCAGGGGTCCCAACTCCAGGCCTCGAAACCCGGTGTCCTGCAGGTTTTAGATCTCACCCTGGGTCACCACACCTGAATCAAATTAGTTCATTACCAGGCCACTGGAGAACTGCAAGACATGTTGAGGAGGTAATTTAGCCATTTGAATCAGCTGGTTTGTATCACGGACACATCTAAAATCTGCAGGACACTGGCCCCCGAGGCCTGGAGTTGGGGACCCCTGGTTTAAACACTTGGTTTTACTTTAGCATTTTGCATGCTTTAACTTCATTCGTCTCAGAGACTGGTTACCGGAGCACAAACAAAAGTAGCCCACAAACCAGTTATACTATATACTTTAGACACTTCTATCTGACAGCAGATAAGGCCATCTGCTATCTGCTAAGTCTGTAGCTGCCAGCAGACTGCCAGTACACTACCACTGCTGAACCAGTGGCACTCCACTGGGGGCAAGCAAGGCAGGCAGTGCTTGCCCACTGAACTCTAAAAGCAGACAACTATTAAAACTCAAGTGAATGTGATCTCTCTCCTTTCATCTCAAACAGTGTTCTGTCATTAAGGAGATTGATGGTAGACTACCAGGCTAGACAGACTGCTGCTGGCCCTGGTTTCACTGCTCTGAGATCAGTTACCATCTGGACATTTGTAGAAACAGAGCTAGCACAAGCAACTAGATGAACTTCAGTGATTTAACATTGTACGATTTTATATTCATCATAGGTGACAATCCTGTATTTTTGGAGAAAATTAAAACTGCCTTTTGTGAGAAATGTAAATAATTTCCAATGTGTGTAAGTTGAAATTATTGTTTTATTTGTTCCCCGATTGCAAAGACTTGGAAAACCAGTTAATAAAAACAAACACTGACTAACTTGTCCTGCACTTCCAGATTATTTTGCATTACGTTAGTTTTGAGTTAGTTAGTCATGAGTTTTTTTTCCCCAGAAGAAATCTGCAGTAGTTTCTTTTCTTTCTCAGTCAACATGTGCGTACTACTACTCAGGCTTATAAAATAAATTCAGCATATTGTTTTAAATTCCCAAAGCTTGAAAAGTTTTTTGTTACTGTCTCTTTTTCCTGATTAAAGGCTGAATGATCTGTCCAGCCAACTCTGTTGTGCAGAGTCATGATGAGCACTTCCTGTGTTGTTTATTTACCTTGCACTGAGCTTCCAAGAGTTCCACAGATCCTCTGGTGTTCATGCTTGTCCTGCCAGAGAGCTGAAGTATTGGCAGTGACGCATGTGTACAGTTTCTCGCTCACGTACACATAATCAGGAGTGTGCTAATCTTTCAGCAAGGGGCGAGATCTTAAAGCTTTTACGCTGCCTTCATACCAATATTTCTTTGCTTTTCGTCATGTTCTGGGCTTTTTGTTTACACCAAACATTAAACTTTATAGTTTCTCATGGAGTGTTTTTTGCGACTTTAGTATCATTGACCTTTTGAGTCTGAATTTCTCTTTAATAGTCAGAGATAAACTTCCTTCCCTCTTATCAGTAGCTCATCCTTAGAATGGGAAGTTACTTCTCATTTCATTAGTATGATTACACTTTTTCAGTATCATCTCCTTCCCCACCCACAACCGCCCGCCCTGCTGCTTCTACCCATGCAGATTCTTGGAAACCTTTTTGCTCCATGTACTTTGACTTTTGACAGCTGGCTTACTCAAGAAAATGCCTGTGTGTGTGTGTGTGTGTGTGTGTGTGTGTGTGTGTGTG
>NW_024582823.1:330275-334373 GCF_018398535.1 Haplochromis burtoni
TGTGTGTGTGTGTGTGTGTGTGTGTGTGTGTGCATGTGTGTGTTTCTGAGTAAGCAGGAGGTGACATTGGATATGTTCACTGAAGTGCTTCTCCTAAAATTCCTTGTAAATTTCAATCTGATTGTGTGGAAGGTCGCTGCTAAACGTGTCACATAGTACACAAGAGAGGAAAAATGTTTTGTCTTCCTGCCTTTCCGAAACTCCAGGACTGTTTACATCTCAAGATGTGCCTGTGGATCAAACAATTAAAAAAATCAACAGCAAAGTGCTAGAATCTACAGTTCCTCCCATGGCCTGCTGATACTGGAATCCAAAAGCAAGTAAGATCCCACCATGGTGTTTCAATTGGGTTGAGGTCTGGACTTTGACTAGGCCATTGTGTTCATTGGTGTGTTTGAGGTCATTGTCCTGTTGCATGAACCAGTTTGGCCAAGGTTTGGATGGCAGACAGATGGCCATTCCAGTTTTAATTAAGCCAAAACCAAAGTGCCTGAATCTGCAGTTCCTCTCATGGCCAGTTGATATTGGATCCAAAAGCGAGTAAATCCTCATAGACTCCCTTGTTAACAGGAATTTATGCTACCATGTTAGTTTTCAGAGATGTTTAGCTCCAATAGAAATAGGATGCACTTTCTTTTTAACATGACTGTATGCAGAGTCAATAATAATGAGTTTGCCCTCCAAAAAGCCAAGTGTGTGTAGCCTGATGGCAGGGCTATTATGTGTAGACAGAGTACAGGTGTCTGTAAATTTAGAACAGAAAAGGAAGTGACAGCAGAATTCACCACAAAGAGGAAGACGAAAAACACCCATCAAAGAGCAAAAATGCAACATGAGAGGTGGTTTTCATTATTTTTAACACCAAGTTTCACTTCACTCTAAAGAAGTTATTTGTGTAATATAATTCCTGTCTTCTCCACGTGCAGAGGCTGAACACACCAACCGCAGCCTGAACAAGGGTCACCAACAGCCTGCTGATGATTGTACAAAGCAGCTATGGACTGTAAAACCAGTTCTGGTATCTTTAAAATATCCAACTAGATGACAATAAATACCATTTAGAGACTGGTACTACTATGGTTTTGCCCTCTATGGACAGCTTCCCCCCTTTGTGCCTTTGTTTCACTATACATAACTGAACCTCTATCACCAATATACACATAACATTACAGTCATGGTCATTATTTCATTGTTTCGTTGTTGTTAATATTGTTGTTAACATGTGAATAATTCAAAGGCCATTTAAAACATGTAAAACGTAAGTACTTCCACATTTGGAGTAATATTTTTTTTGTTTTGTATCAGATGACATGCTGACCCAAATTGCAAAAAAGCAGACATGCTGTTCTGCTCAAACCTGCCTATGTGATATGTGATCATATCTCAGGATTCAGCTGTCGACAGCCGCTTAGTCACTGGCAGCTGAGATCCAAGTGCTCTTTACATGACTTGCAAAGAAGAAACACTACCTGGGTGTGTTGGTCGTTGTGATTTCCTTTGTAAACTGTCGAGATTTCCACAGTTCCTGTTTTCACGATCCAATGTCTGTAGACTTTTTCTACAGCTAAACTTAGCAATTATTGGTTGTGACACAGTTTTGGCCCACTCTTCTATCCACAGCTTTTTAAGGTCACGAGTTTTTAGTCAGGTTGAGGTCTGGACTTTGACTGAACCATTGCTCCATTTTGATTTTCTTTTTCAGCCATTCTGTTGCAGATTTTCTGCTGTGTTTGAGGTGCTCACACTCAGCAATAATCAATTGTAATCAATAGCTGATTATCAGCATCTGGCTGCTACTTATCCCTTTAAATCCCACGTAAGCAGTAAGTATTTTTCACAGGACTGCACTCAGTACTGTGGAAGCGTTGTTTTTTCATATGACTTTATGTATTCAGTTTTACTAACATGACATTACATATTGGGACTATTCTATTGACCAATGTGATCGTGCATGTATAAGCATGGAAAAACCCAAGGCATAAACACTTGTCTCTTTGGGGACTGGGAAAATACAGCAGAGAGAAGCATACTGCACCAGAGATGTACTGTTGAGATCAGTGAGGGACAGAGACACACATACACATACACACGTACATGTAGATAGAAATTCCTTGATTTACCAGCGAGATTATTACTACATCCAGTGATAACAAATCACAGTGCAGTACAGCCTGACTCAACACGTGTTGAGGCATTCATCAGACTTTTACTTACTCCTATCGATAAAGAGAAACCTATACAAACAATTTGTTGTAACAGGCTGGTTAAACCTGTTCATCAAGCCCCAAGTGAAGCAGCAAAGAAAACAATAAGTGGTTTTGTTTCACAAACCACCTGTTTCATTCTTTTCAAGCCGGTCGTGTCACTTCCTGGTAAGAGGAATTTGACTCTGGTGAATAAACGGTGCAAAGAAACCCTGTAAGTGCACAATATCAGAGTTAATATCAAGACTGAGTATGTCTTTGTTTGGATACGACGGAGCCCTGAGATAAAAAAAAAAAAAACGACCTCCAGTGAAGATGACTACAATTATATTGTTCTCCAGTTCAGTTGTATTTATTTAACAGCAATTCATCAGAACAGTAATCTCACAGCGAGCTTATATTGTAATGTAAAACTCTTTAATTCCAGTAGCGACAGTGGTGAGGAAGAACTAGTTTTTTAACTGGAAAGACCTCTGACAGCAGCAGTCAGAGGTCGCACGTCATAAATGCTGCAGATGGTCACACAGTTGCTGTGAACATGTTGCAAAAATCTTATTAGACAAAGTCACTTGTGCAGCAGGCAGCAGCTGATGACGGATGTGTTTGTAGCAGCTGGACATCCAGTTCCTTTCAGGCTGAGCCCTCACGAGCAGCTCCCCGACAGTCAAAATGCCAAATGTCAAACCATATGCTACACGTGTAAATGTGAGTGACCCCAGATGGTGTAAATCTGCACATGAAGCGAGCCGCAAATCCACGCATTTCCCCTTTTTCTGTTTTCTTTCTGTCTGGTTTGACTGGACGGGTGGAGGCGGGCAGCAGGCTCTGGCTTCTCTTTTTCAGTTTCGTCGCTTGACTCCCACATAGCCCTTCCTGTCAAACATCAGAGCCCTATCCCGTCTTATGTTTATGAATAATCGACCAGCAGGAGGTTGATCAGGGCCCGATGCAGTCATTGTTGACATCATCGCTGTGCATCACACCATTACGATGGGGTGCTAATGCATCATCATCAGTTAGTGGAAGAGGGTGAAGCATCTTAGTGTCAATGATTCTGTGATTAAGACTTTTGTTTTTCACTTCTAGTTTAGTATATGAATATTGAAATGCTAGAAAGTGAGTGTGCAGCCACTAAATGTTGCTTAATTCCAAGGCAATGCGACAGATCTAGAGAAGTTCATTCTCCATCCTGATGGCCTGAAGGTGTTTTCTGAGTCTCTGAGAGTTTAACCTCAAAGTTTAAGAAAAAAATTAGTCATCTACAGAAATGTAAACAGTATAGAGGGGGTTAAAAAACACATCCTGCGGTTTAACAAGAAGTCAGACCACAAAAGAAAATGTTTAGGAAGTGAACTTTATTTAAATAAATAGCCACATAAATAAACAACTTTCTTCAACTAACATTTCTTCTCCTGCCTTCCTCCCTCCTTCTGTTCCTCTTTATAACCTCACACACACACACACACATCCACACGCATGCATCCATACACACAAAGACGTGCTCATGCTCACACAGTCAAGTAACAAATCAGGAAAAAAAAAAACATGAAATACTTCTTATCCAAAGTTTATCACAAGGGTAATTTTACAGGTTTGCATCGAAAGTCTTAGTGTTTCAAAAGATTTGTGATTTTTTTTCCCATCATGAGAAAAAAACGAAAGAAAAAAAATCAGCAATAAGAAATATGAGTAAAGTGCAAATCTCGCTTGTTTAGATAACAAGTTCAAAGGTCAAAGAAAATATCAAAGGGGACGTCTGAGGAAATGTCCTGTAATGGAGCCATCGATCGTTTTTTCTTCAATGTGGGGATCAGAGAGTAGGGGCTGGGGGTGGGGCAATCTGACTGCAGTTTGTTCAGGCAAAGGCACAGGTGTTGAAGTGAGTGCAATAAAC
>NW_024582823.1:334393-390594 GCF_018398535.1 Haplochromis burtoni
AGTCAGGGGGGGTCAATATAATCAAAATTGCACGTTTTCAAAAAAAGAACCGGGCTCGAAAAGACACAGCTCTCACCTACAAGATGTTTCACAGACATGAGACAGCTAACTACACTCACATTAATACACATCTGTTACAGCTTTCAAACACCTTAATTCGACTGCCTGCACATGCAATTCAGTGCAGGACATCTGTGTCTATTTCAAGCTACTACTGAGCAACTGAAGAAAGTTCCACTTCCTGCACATTATGGTATTGCTATGTTCTGATTGTTTTCTTCTTCTTTCTTTCTTTCTTTTTTTTTTTTTTTTTTTTAGAAAAGTACAAAACAAACACTACCATGGTCCTCATAGTAACAGCTAGAGATACCCACAATACACGTAGCATTAGGATTTGGTGGCAGCGGGAGTTTTTCTTTTCTTTTCTTTTGTCTCACAGCAAAAGGCTAAGGAGATCGTGTGAAATTGGTTCGCTACACCACCACGCTACATCTTGGAGACAGCATTCAAAGAGGAAAGTCAGTAGTGTGTCTTTTGACAGATCCTCTATGTCTTGTGCTGTTGAGTCTTTGGTAAAACCCAAATTCTTCCTTTCGGATCTACAAGCATGCTGTGTGAATAAAAAAAGCAAAAAAACAACAAAAAAACCCCAAAACAGCATTTTGAAATGCCTCGAGCCTCTTCTCTAAGTCACTACAGTATCATAAGAAGTACCTCTTCTAGTCAGCTAGCTAGCACGGCAAGATGAAACACACACACACCAAAAAAAAGAAAGACGAACACAAAACCTCAGGCAAGTACACGTGGAGTTTTTGACCATCCTATGTTAAGCCTCATTTCCATTGGTTTTTTTCATGTAAAATATTGCACTGTTCCCACAGTCTTTGTTCCGTACGAAAAACCCTCTTTCTCTGATATTCAACCTGCTCATTAGCGTTTAAAGGTTTTACTTAACCTTTCCAAATTGTTGCCTGAGGAGGTAGTAATAGCATCTAAAAAGAAAGGTGCTTATCAGACAAAGGAGAGGGAGGGGTATGGATCCACACATGTAGGGTGCTACCAGGCTGACTGATGTACCTGCTGTGCTTTAACTTAACCAGCGAAACACCATCTTCACTCAGTTTTGGCTGATGAGGGTGTAGCAGTCTTTTTGCAGTTTGAGGTAAAAGCAGCGTTTTGCGTCACTAAAATTAACAATCTTGCACAGAAAAAACAAACGGGAAAAAAAAAATCACAGTTTCAGTAAAAATAAAAATCGTCTCCTTCGGTGTAAGTAAGCTTAGGTTACTATACTGCGTGTTCACTGCACTGCTACAGAGAAATGTCTCTTCAAGAAGCTGAACAAAGTGGGGAGACTGAAAATAATATGAATTTTGGTCTTCTGTCCAGGCAAGTGAAAAACACTGAGAGCGCTTACACAAGTGGCAAAAAAAAAACAAACAGGAAAAAATGGAAGAGCGAACTTTCCTGTTAAAAAAAAGATCAAAAAGTAAATCTAGACAGCATAAAAATGTGAGAGTGACTCAGCAACGTCAGCTATTCAAGTGAGTCCATCAGAGCCGAGGAGAGTCTGTCAGTCTGTTATTGCTTCTCTGGCTGTTACGAATCGAACACTTCATCCAGAGTTTGGTTTATTGCTTAGTCTTTAGCTTATACGATTAGAAAAAACACATACACACAGCGAACACGTGTGCAGACACATTCTCACGTGTACCCCATAAAGACAAATTCGTCACTCGCGTCTGCTTTTTTTGTTGTTCTTCACTTCTGCTCTCTTTTCTTCTGCGCTCAGCATCAAGTCTTTTTTGGCTCTTCCACCAAGAGAACATTCGCCGGTCTCGCTTGACCGATGATTTACTTCACCATCACACAGCTGCTGAGCTGCTGCTGCTGCTGTCCAGACATACCCAGCTCCTGCATGTCGGGGTCTGTGCCGGAGACCGAGCCCATCCTCCACATGGCTGACTTGGACAGGATGGGGAAATTGCCTTGTGCTGCAGCCTGTTGACGGAGGCCAGTGTGGTGGTTAGGGTAGGGTTGCTGGCTGATGTGTAGACGTGCCTCGAGAAGGTAGGCAGCAGAGGCCACGGGGGACAGAGAAGAGGAGTAGCAGGGTGAGGATGAGCAGCCCGTGGCGGAGGTCTCGAGGGTCTGTTGCCAGGGACCCTGCTGCAGACCCACTGAAGCCTGCTGAGCAGGCAGGACGGGTTGAGCAGGGTTGTCAAACATGGAGGAGGAAGCAAACACGGTAGTAGGCGGAGGAGATGGTGACTGTTGGTGTGCCAAGAAGAGCAGGGGCTTCTGTTGAGGTCCTGTCTGAGGGGCTTGGACCTGAGGCTGTGGTTGGTGCTTAATCTGCAGCATTCTGGGAAATGAGATGAGATTTGTTATCAACAGCTCGACTTGGGGTTCAATTGTTTGTAGTTTATGAAATTAACAATCCCATAATGCTTTGTGCTCCTGCAATAATGTGACTCACCTTTGCTGGTGCAGCACCTCCTCCAGCATGCTGCGGTGCTCAGAGAGAGCTGGACCCAGTGACCCCCGGCTACCGCGGTTACAGGAGGGTGATGGGGCAGCCTGCCTCGTCAGACCCTTGATCTTATTCAATCCCAGAAGTCCTTTAGTGCGCGTGTTTTTCCTCAGCTGCTGGCGGAAAGCTTTGAGGCCTGCGTGAAGGCATGGGAAACTGTTATGCAATGCAGCGTTGGTCCTACTACATGGTACGTGTGAGAAAACCTAAATACCAGCTTAGGCAGGTGGCATACAGGAAATGATTTCACGATCATGCGTGTGTACCTTGTGTGAGGGAGGTGTCAGAGGCTCTGCGACCCTCCTGGAAGCTGGCAGGGGGCAGGCTGCCCTGGGCCTGGGGCAGGAGGTGGGAAGAGAGAGCCAGGGGAGCTCCAGCCGACAGCAGAGCTCCTCCCTCAGCCCCCGAGGCCCGAAGTGTTGCCACCCCACCTACAGCAGCTTGCAAAGTGGGGGCAGGACTGGAAGAAGACTTCAGGCAGCTGTCAGAGGAGGCACCGTCTGAGGGGCTGACCACGATACCTAAAGAAACAGGAGAGGTCAAGACTCTGCATCGCTACAAGAATGAAGAACGTGCGTGCGCATGTATATTATACTAACATGGAGGGTTGCACTGGTGGAAACGGGCGGAGACCTCAGCCAGAGTGTGTCTGCGAGAGGTGGTGGTTGGAGGGAGCAGGGGCCCAAGAGTTTGCGTTGCCTCCTCCTCCTCCAGGTCTCTGGGTCGCACCTCTTCGCTGATGCTTGTCTCCAGCAGGCTGTTGGGTGAAATGGAGCGGTTCCAGAGCAATCTGTTCAGACTGGCCTCCACTGGAAACACTACACGCTGAAAAGGAAGGAGGTTGACTGTTAGCCACTGACTGCTAGCAGGGCAGGGTGCAGCTTTTGCATTTGGTCCATTAGTATAGATGCAAGAGAGCATGCTATTCAAGAAATTTACCTGAAACAATCCAGCTTGGTCACACTCTACCTCTGAGTACACAGGGGGGGTGTTTTTGGTTGGAAGTGAAAACGCTGTTGTTCTAAAACTCTCAGTGGACTCCATGATCACCTAGAAGGAAGCAGAAAGCACAGAGATTATTAAACTTCATGCAAATAAGAATGGAGATTGATAGTCAGCTACATGCAGCTATAGTGCTGACCTCTGGGCTTGTGGAGTCGGAGGTGCTCCTTGGTCTCTGGCTCCATGTTCCACACTGGCGGCTCAGCTGCTGTGCACGATGCTCCCGCACTCGCTCCAGCAGCAGGTAGTAGATGGCAGAGAAGTGGTTGTAGCTGCTGCTCTGCAGAGACTGAAGATAAGATCAGAAGATTAGTCATTTTGCCATTTTGTTTACTTTCTGTGGCTTGTAATGACAGTTTATAACCAGTGCTCTCTCTTTATATCTTTCTTTAGCACCTCTTTAAAACTTTTAAGGGAAAGACAAATATAGCTGCTTATATCTGCATTTATATATTTGGAGATGACAGAGAGAGAAATCTATATTTAAATACAGAATAAGGTCTTTGAAGGAATACAATGTAGGTTCAACTTAAGAGAGAATGAAAACTTAGCTGCAGCCTACCCGCTGCCTGTAAACCCGTAAACTGAGTATTTTTACTGTGACTGCAATACTTTCATAAAACCACTAAACACATTTTGATTCTTGTTCAGTCACCTCGATAGTCCTCTGACGGTCGATGCCCAGTGTGTTCATGATGCCCAGCACGGGTTCGCTGTAGTCGCCCAGGTTGGAATTGTACTCCGTGAGGGGATGGCTGAGGATCTGGTGGGCAGCTGACGGATCCGCCATCATCCAGCGGTGTTGCTTGATCTGAGCAATGCTGATCCTTTTGGCTGGATCCACCACCAGCATTTTACGGATCAGATTCTCACAGTCTAAAGTACGCAAACAGTGAATGAGTCTCTGTATGTAGTTTACACCGTTTTAGTAATTTGCGGTAACTGTTGTCGGGATAATTTATACCTTGTGACATAAAGAAAGGGATTCTGAATCGTCCCTCGGTGACTCTCTGCCGGAGCGCGGGAAGGCTGGCTCCGTCGAACGGAAGAGAGCCGCAGACGAGGACATAAAGCACGACACCGAGACTCTGCGAAGCAAAGAGCAAAAAGGAGAATGTAATCACGATTATGTAAATGTCATCGCTTCCTCTGTCAGTAATGCCGTATTACATTCCCGGAGCTTACCCAAATATCCAGCTGAGGCCCCTCATACTCCTTCCCTTCAAACACTTCAGGGGCAGCATAAGGCGGGCTGCCACACCATGTAGACAGAGGCTCCCCTGCATTGTAGAAGTTTCCAAATCCAAAGTCTGCACACAGACACAAGTGTAGAACAACTTTTTTTAATCAAACTTGTTTGCTTTCCATTCCAGCTTGAAGCGCTGCAGGCCCTATAGCGCAGATTTAGTACTGTTCATGGTGTGTTAAGTAATTTATCATCATGAGATATCATCAACACTTCAAAGTAAGCTCGGGTTAACATATCTTCTCATACAAAAGACTGACTGTTTTCCTGTTTCTGATAATTTGGCTCTACAGTTTCTTCATGTAAAAGCGTGTGATTGTGTGCTGAGCTCATTTCCTCTGGTTGATGCTTGTCTTAGTAAAATGAGTGAATAATTAACATTTAATTAGCACATAGATGGCACAACAATGATTTAATTAGAATCCCAGAGCACCAAATACGTTCTTCAGGCGTAAACTGAACAGAATACAGAAACAGCAAGTAGGTACAGAAGGACGTTGTTGCATTAAAAACCATTAACACCGCATCTCATCACCAGCCAACACTGAGAATATGATCGACCTACCGGCCAGTTTGATATTCATGTTGGCATCCAGCAACAGGTTCTCAGTTTTTAGGTCACGGTGAACGATGTGGTGCCGATGGCAGAAGTCCACCGCGGCCAGGATCTGCCAGAACTTCTTTCGTGCTTCATCTTCACTCAAGCGGCCATTTGAGGTTAGGTGGTCTGCAGGGAAAGAGGATCCAGACTATCAGGATCAGACTCTTAGGAGGGTCTATTATGAGGTTACTTCCTTTTTCCATGCTTTTATTTTGCCAGTGGCCTTTTAATTGTCATGGAGGGTTAAAATTAACCTCTGTGTTTCTGGGTGTGCTATGTACCTTTGTGAATGCAAATGAAAAGGCTTAAGGCTTCACTCACCAAACATCTCTCCATTCTTTGCATACTCTGTCACAATATACAGCATGTCTTTGGTCTCCATGACCTAAGAGAGAAAAAGAGAAAAAAACAATGAGTGTAACTGTGTCATGGATAACCATATTTCAAAGTTCAAGTCGTTCCCAGTGTTTCATCGTAGCACATTCCAGCATTTATAACCACCACATTCCTCATTTGCAAATGTCTCCATACACATAAAATTAAAAAAACACCAACACCCAGTTTTCCATTATATGCCCTGTTGCATAAGTAAACCGTCAGTGACTTCCCGCGCGCATTTTCCTCATGTCTTAAAACCCGTTTACACACGTCAATACAGACCCAAAAAGGAATGCGTAACATTCAGACTCAAACCAGCTGATCAAATGCTTGGGAATGTTTTTCTTGAGGCTGATACCAGCTGGCAGTGGATGCTAGTGTTGAATTTCAAGCTTCCCCCTATCTCTTTATATCTATGAAAACAGAGCGAGGCACATTCACATGGGCTGTTCACATGGTGTATCAGAAACACTCAAAGTGCAATCACTCAGAGCTCAACGCACTTTGTGGGACGGAAAGACGTAATTCCCGGTTCTTTCCTGGAGCTCACACAAGGCCTCCGTTTCCCATGAGAGCCCTCAGGGACAGAGCAGTTGAGCTAAAAAGGTTGCACAACAAAGCAATTATCGTCAGATGACAAAGTCCTGTCTGGATAAAGCTGCTGGCCAACTCCTAAATTGAATGTCACCAAATTCCAGTGAATGGCAGAGCTTAATTCTTTTCAGCCACCGGGTCCTTTAGAAAACCAGACAACGGTGATTCAATACACCAAGGTCCCCAAGCGGGCACAAGTCTTTATCTGCGAGATAGGGCAGCTCCCTGTCACCTTGAGGTGCAGCTGACGTCACTGTTGCGAAGAACAGCCATGGCGCGTCAAGGACCCCCAGTCACCCCCGAATAAAGATAAACCCTTTAACATCCATATTGGACTCCTCATTTTCCATAAGGTCGATTTAAGGTTGCTAAAAGCTGCATAATGGGAGCATAAAATTAAAAAAAGAAAAAAAAATCCATGAGATTTCAGTGGAATTTAAAGCGATAAGACAGGCGGTTTATGCAAACAAACAATGAGCGGGAGAGAGACTTCAATGACCTTTCAGTTTAGAGGAATTGTTTTGGTTCCCGTGAGACAAAAAAAAAGTGGAAGCAGCAGCTGATTTATCGTGAGGTCTCCCAAAAAACTGCAGGGATACTAGAGGATGTAATCTACAGATCACAAGATGGTCTTATGTCAGTACCCTCCCTTTGTGCAGGAAGGAGAAAGAGGAGGTGACGAGGGTTGCTAACAACCATCTGACTAACATCACCTTGAACAACCCAAGGCCAGGAAGAAATTAACAAGGGACAGAGGACAGACAGCACAGCAGTGATACAACACCACAAACCTACAGATTATCATCTCGCTCTATCACAAAACAAAGACTGTCAGATCAAAAATGGTCTTTTAAATAAAATTGTTTTTTTATTATCATTCTATCTTTTAAATTAATGAATTCCATCTCATGTTTTTTCCACATAATCTAACAGAAGTGTTAGGCTTCTTTCATGGTTAATCTGTCTTTACACTCACTTGAGGCATCTGAATAATGTATAAAGCATGAATGCCTTTAAACTATTTTGCATATTGGTGTGTGTCAGAAGAGATGATAATGTACTGGGGATTTCAATTTCTATTTTATTTGTGCTTACACGTCTTAAGTGATGCATTTTTCTGTCTGCATTATGGTTAATTTGTTGAGTGGTTGGATGTTTCTTTTTCTTTTTAACATATGAAAAATTTTGATATCCTCTTTAATTTGTTTGTACCATCAGTGTGAAGCATTAAAAAATGTCTGTGTGGTCTTGTGAGATGAATAGAAGGAGGTTTCTAAATTAAAAAATATAAAAATAGTGGACATCTATGATGTTCGATTTCTTTATTACGTTTTTTCTCTTATAGAAATTCCTAGGAATAATATTATCCCCTTGTTTCTGCAGTCTAGACATGATTTCATGGTAAGAGCTGCTCAGCCATTTAAAACCAGATACAAACTAATCCTGAAAAGTAGCAAACAACAGAGAACAAAGCAAAAGGCAGAAAAAATCCAGAATGGAAAAAAAAGAGAAAGGGCATTGTGTGTCTGTTTGCATGGGTGTGTGTTTGTGTGTTTGTTGCCAGACGCGTGCCGCGGTGCTTGCGAGGTCAGCTGAGTGGGGAAAAGCGGATTCTTTCGACTAAGTCTTCAATTTGATTAGCAGTAAAGCAGCGCTTTGCTGTGGGGTAGCCTTCACGTGACATGCACACACATTGCAGTGGTTTAAACAGGTGCTAATTAGGCTTAAAGTCCAGACCTGTAGATGTTTTGGTAATTAGTCGCCTGCCTGCTCTGTTTCCCATATCTCTGCCATCACCTCTTCCTTCAAACAACTGAAGAAATCTTAGAAATGCAATGCTCTTAGCAGCGGCTGGTACCGATGACTGTTCTCTCTCTAACAAGCACACATACGCATACAGGGAGGTCAAAGGGGATTGCACTAATGCTGTTCTGCAGTACTTATGACTCAGTATACTCTGAGAATCGGCAAGCTGGTTAAAACCAGGCAACAAATGGTCCTTAAAGGCAGTGCTCTGCAGCGCACCAGTGCTGTTTAAGGGAAAATATTTTTTTCCTCAATTTGCAAAGGCTTCCTTCCACACCAGAGCATTTTACTCAAATGCTCATGCATGCATTTAGACCAGCTCCCTGCAGACCAGCATACAGTCCGGCTACCGTGAGGGCGTAACACAGGTTGAATTACACACGCAGCATTCTGCACTGCACACAACGACATTTCAGAGAGCAGAGAGAGGTTAGCCACAATACACACCTGGTAGAGCTTGATGATATGAGGGTGGTTCAACAGCTTCATTATCTGCACTTCTCTGTAGATCTTTTCGAGGTTGGAAGGATTCAACCTGGTTTTATCGATGATCTTGATTGCCACCTTAAAAATGGGGGGGATCGTGGTTAAAAATTGCAAATTTCAAAAGAAAGGCCAGAAAAAAGGCTGCAAGTAGAAATTAATAATATTAACAATGATATTAAAGCAGCTGACCTGTGTTTTAGTGACTTTGTGCCTGGCCAGTTTCACCACTGCAAAGTTCCCTTTCCCCAGGGTCCGGATGATTTCATAGAAGCCGACCTGCAGCGGCCTCCCCTGGGCAGGGCTCGACTGAGCTCCCCGGTTGGTTTCTGTCATGATTACCATGGCGTACCAACAGACTGGGGTTACAGCACTGCGATAAACGAACCTGCAGAGACAGCGGTGCACATTACTCATTTTATTGCACTTGTGTAAAAATTCACTTGCTAGAAGCTTTTGTTCCGCGTGTAACGAGCATTTGGTCCTGACAGTGTGAAAACACAGACGAATTAAAATTATTATATGATCACTTTATCGAAACATTGTTGGTGTAATAAACGAGTTAAGCTGGAAATACGACTACAATCTCGTTACAGGTGTACAAATACGTGTAATATATATAAACAAGCCCGCTGATATTCATTCATTGGGTACAAAGAGATCTACACAAATAGGTTTCACTAACCTATAAGAAAAAGCGACACTTTCACGACTATTAAGAAAAAGAGGCTGAATAATACGTAAAAAAATAGTATATATATACATGTAGAAAACTAAAAAAAAGAGAGAGAGAGACAGAGAGAAAGAGACTTTGGCTGAGTTGTAAAATTACCAGTTTTTCTATTAAGTGACAATGAGCCAGTAAAATGTGAGTTATCGAGAGTAATTCTTACCTTACAACGATAATAACCACCTTCTCTCACACTTCAGGCAGCTCTCGGACGAAACGTCAACCATTCCACAAACAGAGCTCCGGATAAACAACGAGACAAAAAGGAAAAACTGCGGGCAACACGCGCGGGGTAACTTTTTCCTTTGACTTTCTACAACAAGTCTTGAGGCCGGGACCAGGCTGCGGCCGGTGTGTGTGCCTGTAAGCTCCGCCGGAATGCAGAGCTGAGGGCTTCGGCACTCACAGGGGGAACTCCTCCTTCTCCTCCTCCCTCCTCTCCTCGCCACCATAACAAATTGATACCCACCTTATTAACGTCACACCCGCGTCAGAGCTTCGAGCTGGGTGCAAGGCAAGGCCGGACCCGAGCGCAAGGAAAGGGTTGCTGGGCAACCGCGCGGCTCGGGCGCACGATGACGCGAGTGCTGATGGAGGGGTTGCTTGGAGATGGGGACGGTGACGTCAGTCGTAAAGATGTGTCACCACGTGATGTTTCCCTCTGCCGGGCTCGTAGCTCGCGGGCTCTCTCCACAGAGCGGCTGCGCGCGCGGCTCCGACAGGAACAGAAACAGAAAGCAACTGGTGTTCGTCAGTCGCGCGGTCTCTGCTACTCACGGAGTACTTTAGACTCTGCTGGGCTCGGAAAATACAAACACACAGCCAATAAGTGCGCCATTACAGTAATTAGTGTAAATTAAAATAACGCATTCAGACTTTGAATGCGTTATTTTAATTTACACTAATTACTGTAAGCCGATTAGGCTGAATTTATATTTTGTGTGTGTGTGTGTGTGTGTGTGTGTGTGTGTGTGTGTGTGTGTGTGTGTGTGTGTGTGTGTGTGTGTGTGTAAACCATAACATAGTAAAGTACATTTAATAAGTAAAGTCAGTTATAATAAAAACCTTTGCTCAACACTTTGTCCATTTGACTTAGCAGGTTAAGGTAATTTAATCAAATTTAAATACAATTTAGAAATAGTTTGAGGTGATGGATCATTACATGTGGCATGATCCACGTAAAATGCTGGTAAACCATTAGTAAAATGGTAATGGGTTATGAAAGGTTGAAATTATTCATTTGCTATGAATCAAATTATGTGAGCTACAAGTAAAGCTTTTTTTGTTTGCTTTTTCTTTCTTTATGAACTTGTGGGTGGCCGATAGGAACGCCACGCTGGATCTTGGTGTAAGCTAAGCCCCCCCACCCCCATTTATTCTGCTTCTGGATTGTTTGTGAAACATCGCCTTTCCCTGGAAATGATGGACACAGACCAGTGGATGTGTGCTGCCGAGTTTCACCAATCAGAGCAGCTGTGTGTGTCTTCCTTTCCTTTTCCCTTTGAGCTGCAGCTTAAAGCTTACTGGGGGATTTTCCTGCAGACATGCACTTTTGCCAGTCAACATGGGGGGAAAAGAAAACAGCTGAGGTCATTAGTATAAATCCAGGTTACATCCAATGCAAGTTAAAGATGTTGTGGTTGAGTGTGTTTCTGCTGTTGCTATGCAAAGTACTCCTGATTACCAAGCAGTCAAACCGAGAACATATACAAGATGATGGCCAAAGACAAAGTTAGAAAAAGAGTGGCAGAACTTAAACAGAAGGAGAAACCTGCAGAGTCTATGCTATATTAATGGACATGTAACGCTGCATAGTATGCTCAGAATAAAAGCCGGTGTAAAATACCAAATATCGCATTCAGTAGAGATGTAGACTCTTCGCTCACGCAATCTGAAATGTTAAAGGAATGCAAATCACATGCAAAATGTCCCAACTGAAAGGTCACACAATATTTTGATGCACACTTGCAACAAAACCACACAGCCCACTCTGCTTCTCATCACGCCAGTTTCATAACCAAATGTCTACCTGATGTTATTTGAATGTGCGCCTCACTTGCATGTTGCAGTTGTTGTATTTCCTGAGTGTGTGCAAAGCAGGCAGGCACAGTTATATAAACTGTGTCGTGCTGGTGCCAGAGCTCCCTTGTCTGAGCGCATCCTGATGTTTCACATGAAATTTTTGGATTTAATACGCGTACAACGGTGGCCACATGACAGTATATTAAATTCACCTTTTTATTTGTCGAGATTCCGGGCTCACACAAGTCACAACGTCAGGAGAGGTTTGACCTTATAAGAGTGATGAGATTGGCATTTGAATCAAAAGGTCTAATTTAGATCAATTCAGATCAAGTTAACTTTAGCTTGCTGTTCAGACTGGCTAAAAAAAAAGGGTGTCAAAACAGAAAGAAAGCTGCACCTGACACATTGTGCATGTACCTTAACTGTCATTGTAAAACCTAACAACTTTTTCCTAATTTCCCACTTATTTGTAGAGTCAAGGCGCAATGGGTTCATCCATATGCATATAACTTTAGTGACTTTAAAGGAGAATAATTGTGCATGCATTCATAGAAGAAACAGCATTGCAGAAGTAAGGTAAATGTGCATATATATTTACATGCTAATGATGGAAATCATTGTGTGAGTGTTCCTCCTATATGCTGCTATAAGCATAAGTGAGGCCCTTTATTTGCTGCCACTTCCACTGGCACGTTCTCAAAGAGAAACAACTTCCCTTTCTGGAAATGACGTGAGTGGGATCCCTTTTGCACGCGTGAGGCTCGTTTTTTGTCTTTCACACACACAAATACACACACACAAACACACACACAGACACACAGTCACTGCAAAGTTTCTCATGATCTGAGTTGTCACAGTCCGCATGCTGTTTTTTCATCAGTGTGGCTTTGTGCTTGCGTGTGAGTGTTTATCGTGTCAACATTGATGCTGTTAAGGTTGAGGTATTTCCTGTGTGTGCACAACAGAATATGTTTTAATTCCTGCTATCAGTCGTTTGCAAAATATCAGCAAAGGACGCATATATGTTTGGCTGACTAATGATTTTCTTTTATCTTACTGATATCGGCTCTTTATCTCAGTGATATCTGTTATCGTTACATACTGAAACAGGTGACTAATCAGGCACATTACACTGCATGGTGTGCTGCCGCAAAGATGAGGAGCCACGAATTTAGTTGGGTGGTTTCTCATGTGCTCCTGTTGCCCTTTAATCAAAGGTGGGCGCGCAAAGGTCAAGGTGAAGGGATATTTCACTTGCTTTTAGCACTTATTTCAATATTGCGGACTGACGGTAAACAGGGGGTGTATGACAGGAAGTCATGAGTCACAGCTTCAAACCTGTGGATTTTCTCTTCTGCAGCATGCTGAGTTATTTAGGTTGCACCCTCTCACTAAGTGCTCTCTAGATCACCGGAAAAATGTGAATAACAGCAGGAACGCGAACTTCAAAGAAGGTAAAAGATGTGATTCCCTCAAAGTGAAGATCAAACATTTGCTTCTGTTAATCGGTTGTCGTGCCATCACATCTAACTAAATTTAATAACGTTGAAGTGTCCCCGGATGCTGTCTTCAAATAAAACATATCAAGGTCCAGCGTGGTCTTCAAAGTCAGGATCACAAGACAGCAGAAAAACCTCTGATAGCAAGGTGTGTGTCTACATCATAAGATTAAGCCCAATGCTGGGGGAGAAAACAAACCACACATATTTCAGGATGATTAAATATGAACACAGGCCACAGGTACTACTTTTTTCAAACCTTCAACATCCAGTGAACATCTCGCTGTGAAATCACTTTTCTAAAAGTTTTACTATGGGGTATACTGTCCCCTTAAAGACCTCTCACCACACACCACAGAGACTTCAGTGTGACACATCACAGCTAACTGTAACACGGTGCTCACAGAAATGTGTTTTGAACCTCACATTGCCCATCTAAAGAGTTATCCGAATTTTACATGATTTCCCAGGTTTGCTTTCTAGGCTGGCAGCCTGGGTCCAAAACACAGTAAGTGTAAAAACAGAAGAAAATACTCACAATTCTACAGGGAAGCAATCAATTGATAGCAAAAGCTAATTTAGAACAAGGTTGTTTTAGACTGCAATTTGCATTTGAATGAGAAGTACCTTTACTTTGTGCTGTTTTTCTTCCAAACTTTTAAGCTGTTGTTTTATTCTCCTCCACTTCATGTAAACTATTTAAAGATAATGCATATAGTAGGTTGTATTTTATTGAAGACTAAAGGTCTAAAGCTATGCTAACAGCTTATTGAGATAGCATTTACTCACAGGGGTCCATGCTATTTAAACTATGCTGATATTTTGGGAGCTATCACGCTACCTATGGATTGTATATAAAAGACAATGTACCAAACTGCCTTAAAATTGTATTCTTTCCAATGGCACATGGGGGTGACTTCTCTGACTGCAAACGCTGGAAAGCATAGCAGCCTGTTGGGAAAATCACCCTTCAGCCTTTGATGACGTCAGAGAAATCATGTCTTAATGAATACAGTGTGATGCTTATTTTGTAAGTTATGGTCACTATTAGAGTTGATGCAGGGTGTTGTCTTTGGTCGGGTCTCTCTACAACCCCTGTTCTGAAATTTTTTTTTAATGCTGTGTAAAAATAAGAATGCACAACATTGTTATATTCACAATACAGCATACAAAACATATGAAATGTTTTAATTGAGACAGTTTACTATTTCATGAAAAACATTAACTCACTTTGATTTAAAGGCAGCTTCATCTCCCAAACACAGTTCAGAAGGCTGGAAAAGTAAGTACTCCAATTTTAACATTTAGATGAACTAGAAACGGGTCAGTAATCTGTCAAAAGAGTATCTTTGAGAGGCAGAGCTACTCAAAATTATTGGTTCACCCATCGGCAAAAACAATATTAGCAAACTGTGGAATAAGAACAAAATCTTCAATACAAAATGTATATTACTTTAAATATCTCATTATCTGTAGTACATAATATTATGAAAGATTCATAGCCTGGATAAATGTCTACGTGTATAAGAGACACGGCTGAACATCAGGTAGTACTGCATTAAGAACAGCCATGACTCTGTTGTGGTAATTACTGCATGGACTCAAGAACACTTCCAGAAATTACTGCCTGTGAAATCAGCTCACTGTGGCATCCACAAATACAGATTAAAGTGCAATCATGCAAAAAAGAAAGAAAAAAAGCCATATGTGAAGATGATCCAGAAATGCTGCCATCTTCCCCGAGCCTATACTCGATTGAAGTGGACTGAGGCAAAGTGACAAACTCTTCTGTGATCAGACAAATTTAAATTTGAAATTCTTTTTTCAAAGCCACACCAGACTAAAGAGACCACCTGACTTATTAGCAGCTCTCAGTTCAAAAGCCTCTCTCATCTCTAATGGTATAAGGAATGCATTAGTGCCTATGCTGGGCAGCATGTTCGTCTGGAAAGGCACCATCAGCTTTGAAAAGTAGATACAGGTTTTAGATTAACATGTGTTCCCATCAAGAAGCTGTCTTCTTCATCCTTGCATATTTGAGCAAGTCAGTGCTAAAGTGCATCTATTACAACAGCATGGCTTCACAGTAAGGGAGTTCGGGTGATTTCACAGTGTATTGCTTTTTCTGTGTGCTTACCATCTTAGTGGTGCAGTTGTGAGCACTCTTGTCTCACAGGAAGAAAGTCCTGATTTCAAATCCACAGGCTGGCCGTGTCTGTGGCTGTACATATAACTCATCCTGTGAGGACTTTTTCAGACTACCCAAATAACCAGTAGTTAACCTGCCAGTTCACTAGTACAAAGTCTGCACGATGCCTCATTGCACCAATTTGTGGGAATGGGCAGGTTATATTACAGCAAATGAACAGCCATCCCGTTTCTTCCCACTTGCAGGCTCCAATGAGACAGCAGCACCCCTGCCTAAACCAAAAAGAGTATTTACAGCAGTGAGGATGCAACTAAAGCAGA
This sequence comes from Haplochromis burtoni, assembly GCF_018398535.1. NCBI lineage: Eukaryota > Metazoa > Chordata > Actinopteri > Cichliformes > Cichlidae > Haplochromis > Haplochromis burtoni. The sequence continues at coordinate 349,760 of NW_024582823.1, forward strand.
CCTTCTGCTGCTTCATAAATTAGATTTGAAGAAAAGGAAAAATTGAACAAAAGGAGAAAAAGGAGAAGTAGATGCATTGCACGCAAAGTGATCGCTACACTGAAATGTTTCCATGTTAAATGTCATGCACGACATACAAGTTAGTGAAAGGCCGTTGGCGTTGTTGTTTTTCGACTGATGCTCAGTGGTCACAAATGGCGCACAGTGGTATGTAAACACCTTTAAACTGTAATTTCACTCCCTGTGAAATTTCATCAAAATACAGAACACACGCTGCGCTGTTCTGAATGTAGCCGTCCTGATTGCTTTCAATTTCTCTCAGGTCACTCCCCTTCTGCCCCCTCGAGTGGCTCTCAATAGCTGCCTCCTGCATCCATGTCAAACGTCTGGCATGAACTGAACAGCAGCTGGCTTTCGTAATCACCACAGACACACTCTTTAGCTTTTGTGTTACGCTCACACGTATGAGCCAACACCTGTCGGAAAAGCAGCAGAAGCCGTTTAGCTGAGGTTTGCTGTGAGATCTCGTCTTTGATAGCCTTAGATGCTAAAACATGCAGCTCTTATCGTCCTGCCTCTTTTCTCATAAATATGGCAAAACCACAGGAAATAATAGGCCTGTTCTTAAGGCACATGTGCAAAACATTTGGGAGCTCGCAATAACTTGAAAGCTTAACTGTGTAAACACACATACATGTGCACACACACATCACTGACAGACGTCCACAGCCGATGCGCTGTTCGCTGACCCTGACCCATTTATTCATTTATTCGGCTCCTTGTTTTTGCAAACTTCAACAGTCTGTGAAAAGCTTCTTTGTCTGATCATTCGGTGTCATTGTATCTTGTGGAGCACAGGGGTTTCATTCTTCTTTGGCAATTAACGCTGGTCTGTCTATGCTTGTTGACTTTGGCAGGCAGAGGCTGTCCTCGTGAGCTTGTGCGTCAAGCTATCATCCAGGAGGTCCAGGACTAGCTCTGCTCAAACAAACAGTTTCAGTGATGAGGGCCTTACAGATCTCTGACTCGCTCAAAATCACGCATTAGTCCACATTTCTCTCTGATTTTAGAGTTTGTGGTTGTAATTCCCATAAAAATGATGTGGGAAAAAATCATTAATTTGAGCTTGAGTTGTTTATCCATTTGGAAGTAATCGAGTTCACAATGAAAAATCCTCTCATTTTGGTGGAGATATTCCCAGTATTACAGAGTTGTCTTCAAAATTTCCCATCAACTTGTGATCTGTTATATAGTAAATATATTATGGTAATCAGCTGGATACTTTCCCACAGCAGCAGTTCAGTGTTACAGGCCCCGAGGGTGCCTGGAGCTACAAAATGCTTGATTGATGCGAATGGCTTTTGCAGCATTAACAATCATACAGGCGAATATAGCCAAACTTTTTTTTTAAAATGTAATACTTAAAGCATTTGCTGGTTGTGAATGGTGAGGAGGGAACAGCTAACCGAGAAGCATAGTTGACAAGAAGATATTTTCACTGAAGTGCATTTTGAACATCGTGCACATTACCAACAGGTAACCACTAAACTAGAACAAACATCAACCTCTGGAGCTGAAAAAATAAGACAATGCGGATGTAACAAACACTGCAGTTCCTCTTGTGGCACCTCTGGTTTTTTGTTGTTGTTGTTGTTTTGGGGTTTTTTGGCACCACACTATATTTTAACACGGGAGTCTTTTTGGAACAAGTCTTGAGTGGCCTCTGAAAAAACTGCAGTTCTGTTTTGGCTTTATTTGCCACGTGGTGTGGACATTGAGTTTCCACCCAGTAGCCCTCAAATTACTGCATAATTAGAGATGTATAAGATTCCAGATTCTGTTAAATTTAACATGTTACATTTTGCTCATGAAATAAAATTACATTGAAAAATTTACATGTAATTAAACCATTTATAGTCAGGGTAACACTTTATAACATGACCCATAACTAAGGGCGTAATTCCCCTGGTAATTATTCCCAATTATTTCTTTGTTTCCTGACTTGTTACCCCCTTACTCTAGCATACCTGCCTTCAGGTATTTGTAGGTAAATATAATTAAATTATTAATTTCCAATAAAATACTTTGAAATTACATTTAATTACATGGCAATTACATAGACCATTTGTCAAAGGCAGTATTATAAATTCTTAAAAAATTTAAATACTTTATTTATTTATCCCGAACACAGATGAATGGTCAATCGTCTGGACTTAAATAACATAATTTAATCTAATCTAATCATTTAGCCTCATATGAAAGACTTGCTGTTCAGTGTCTTTCCCTAAGGCAGTCCAACACATGGAATTAGTGGGCAAACAGCTTCACCACACACTGTAACCCTAAGCATAATTATTGTATAATGACTACTGTTCAGGAAAACCAATAGTTCCAAGTGCTTCGTAATGACAATTAAAAAGCAAATGGTAGTAATATTCATGCTAATAGAACATTAGTTTGTGTTAACCAAGTTCACCATGGCAATAAAGTGTTGTCATAAACCTGGATTCAACTTCTGGGAAAAGTTGCCCAATGCAGCTCACTGAGGTTTAATGATTCAACAATGTAATGTTAGCAGTAACCGTAAAGGGTAACCATCAGTCTTTTATTTAAAATTGACCAGAGGACTAAAAGAACAGCAATTTTTGTCATTTTTTTGTCAGTTTTTCTTTCTCTTAGTTTTTTAGTCGTGGTTTTCAATTCAGTTTGGTTAGGTAGTTTCCAGAGTGAGTTTCCTTATTTCATTTCAGTTTTTATTGATAAAAAAATGTAGGTTTTGTTTTTTTGTTTATTTTACATTTTCCAATGTTAGTTCTAGTATTTTTTTTTTTATTTTTTTATGTTGAACTATGAATCAGTATTTTCCAGCAGCAAGAAGTAAGAAGTTCAGACTCACACACACACAACACAAACATGTTTTTATGGCAGTTGACTCACAGTCATGCTTACATCTCAAGTCCCAATAAACAAATGCGTCAAAGTCCCCTCAGGGTCAAACCTCACCAAAATAAGTATCTAATCTCCATTTGATTTTTTTATTCAGTTTTTAAATGCATGGCTTTATTCTTATTTTGATTAACAAAAATGTTTTTAACACTTTGTTTTAGTTTTTACTTTAACTATAATAACCTTGGTAACCACTTACCAATATGTATCTGGACTGTGGGTCAGGAAAAAGGGGTTAGATAACTGATGCAATGCCCTGTGAGAGCATCCTGGGTAGCTCATTATGTTTGTCATTGTTTATAAGTCATTAAAACGTTTTAAAGCTTTTATTACTGCAGAGTTTAGGGATGTTTACTGCAGCTGCATTGGAACCTTATTAATATACACCTTTTTTCCATCTGCACATATCGCTGTCATGCAAACCCAACGAAAGGTTTGTGTAAGAGGTAAGAGCTGTGGTTTTAGTTAGTTTCTTTGGTCCAGTGGCAGCAGTGTGCTAGGTAAATAAGTTCTGCTGCAGTCTTAAAAGTGCCACTTCTTTCATCACAGGAAGTTTTACAACACTATAATTCTCAGCAAACAGTGTTAGTTTCAGTTAGCTCAAGGAAGAGGAACCAAAAGCAGGACTAAAAACAAGCAGCGCTGTAAAGGAAAGTAAAGAAGACCTTTAGTAAATTAACACACACAAAAAAATTAGCTGATATTAAAATTTCAAAAAAGACAGGTGACCACAACTTGAAGAAGTAGTCTGAGGCTAATTCTGGGAATCAAAATTCAGCCAGATAACGCGCAGATACAGCTTGCTAACCATGCTAGCTAGTGTTAGCGAGTGACTTAGCGCTCTGCCCTTTAATCCAAACATGGTAACTTTGGTTTCAAAACAAGGAAGCTGGAGATGCTTAGATACTAAAATTGAGCCTTCAAAACAGAACTTTACATGGGTGATGATATGGTTGCCAAGACATCTTTAAACAAACACGGAGGAAGTAAACAAAACTGAGAGTGAGTAAAGTACTACGATAACACTCAGAGAGCACGAACCTCCACCAAGGCAGCTCGCTCTCTTGGCAGTATTTACTCTGAATGCAATAGTGTATTTATTGTATGTTGTATCTATTAATTTTGTTTTCTTTGGTCTTTTTAAATGTACTGTAGGATGTTTGTAGTGCATTAAATCAAGTGCTAAGTGCAGGTTTATGTTATTTGCCCCCCCCCTGTTGAAACCCATTTCCATTTGGGTGGGAGGGCACATGTGTGTACATGTGTAGCATTCATTTTACTGTTTGTTTAATTAGTTTAAATGTTTAATAAATATCAGGTGAAAAGAGGAAATCCCCTGCATCAAAAAAAAAAAAATGAAAAAAGTAAAACTAATACTTATTCAGGAACATGGTGCATGTATTCAAATTGTTGTATATTTACACTGTTATAACCTATTATTGTAATGTATATAAATCCATAATAAAATGAAACAACTATACACAAAAAAGTATCCCATGCCCACATGTTCTTGTCAGAAACCTCTTATTGTTTATTGAGAGCATTATCATCACGTTGACCTTCAGATTAATCTATTAAACTCGAAAGAGTTCAAGTGTGACATGATATTTTCTGATCTTTGTAGGGTACTTTCTGGATGTTGAAAACACACAACATTTGTAAGACTCATAGTTACTAAGTTATAACCTTAGGTTATAAGGTTCAATTTTCAATCAATACTCAATTAATCAATAAAGTGACTTTGAAGACCTTAGTGCATGTACGGATTAATGGATTGTTACCATGACTCCACTCTACACCCCTACAATGTTTAATCAAAATTCACTGAAACTTTTTTAAGCTATTGTGTTTACAGACACAATCGCAAGTAAGCAACATTACAAAAAAGTAACCTCCTTGGCAGAGGTAAGACTTCTTTTATGATTCCTTTTATTTCAGATTAAATGATTGTACTGGTGTTTCAGTACAATTACATGGTCCATGTAATACAGACATTCTGATATCAGATGTATCTGCTAATTCATTACACTCCATTTCCATCTTTAGCTGGACACTGCCTCAACTCTAGTGAGTGCAGTGGGCAGTGGACACTGGAGAGGACAGTCAATCAATCAATCAATAACACATGTAAGCAGCTTGACAATGGCGATAGTCTGTTTGTCCTCATTTGCTTTTTATCTGTTAGACCACTGTTCCATGTCACAATGCCACACTGCTCAGTCATCTGGGTGGAGTGGGAGCCAAACACATGGATCTCTGCCTCTGTTTTACCACAGGTTTGCTGAGGTTTCTCTAGTTGTTGTTCCTGAATGGTAGGTACAGTGTCCTGGTCCCTCAGTCCTCCTGTCCTGCCTGCTCCAGGCTTTGCCTTCTCTCTGTCCTTCACTCTCTCTTCTCTCTGTGCTTGTGTGTCTGTGTCAATGTTCATGGGAAGGACTCATTGTGGGTTCCTGCCTCTGGCTGAACACACCTGCAACAATCAATCACCTGTTCTCGATGATCTTGTTAAGAAGCACTATTTAAGAGGGCGGCTGAGGTTCATTCTTCTCTGGATCGTGGAACTGTGCTGTTAGTAAAGCCATGGCTCTTTTGTCTAGTGTCTTTTCCTTGCCTTTATAAACTCGCAACTAATCTCATCCTTCTTCCTCTTGTATACAGACCTTCCCTGGATTTTCCCTGTCCTGGAGTTCTTGGAGAGACTGCCTGAGTTGAGTCAGTGTGGATCCCCTGTTCCCCCTTCGTACTACCTGTATATATCACCCTGGCGTTTCACTGTAAATAAATGCACTAAACTTGATCCCTCTGAGTCCTGCCATTGAGTCCACTCTATCCAGCATTCCTGACATATAGTAGCCAAACAGTTATATATTAATAATAAATAAAAGATCACACTTGGAACTCAGGGAAAAGCAAAACGATCTTCAGCGCCATTCTTTACGTCTGGTGGCTTTAACATAATCTGTTTATATGACAGGAACAAAAACCTTTTTCTGCCAAAGAATGCAGTGTATTGTGCTAACAGAAGTAAGGCTGATACAGTAATCCTGTGGTGACAGTTATCTCAAGATGTAAATACCTGGCCAGTTCCTGTATCTGTTCACCAGGCCACACAGATCCTGTATGAATGCATGTGTGCGCAGAAGCCCCTCTGGAGATGGAGCCATGTGCGTCACACCACAGATCAGCCTATTATCCATAGCTGAAGGCGACAGGAGAAGAGGGCTAGGGGCTGTGCAGGCAGGTGATAGTATGCTTGGCAGAGAGAGTGGCAAGAGGAGGAGATAAAGCACGATGACAGGCAGTCAGCGAGTGCATGTAATTAAAAAGAGTAAAAGCAGGAAGTAAAAGACAGCATTAACCAAAGAAGTGGGAGATGGCACGGGGAGGAAAGGGTACGCAAACAGAGAGCGACGAGGAAAGCATTAGAAAGAGGTCAGCACTCAGTGGAGCAGGAGAGTGCACCTTTCATAGTGATTTGGTGATGTAATGCTCTTATTCGACTGCTCCAAAAAATGACAGAGTGAAAGGATTAAAAAAAAAAACAAAGAGAGAGTCTGGGTCACTTTTAGTCTTGTTTCTCACCACTCTGCTCATTCACACATGCAGGATTTTGTGCAGCAAGCACATCATTGTCACATATAAAAACCACACAGGCATTCACATTGAATTGTTTTCATGCACTTTGATTGATTTTCCATTAATCAAAGTTGCTTCCCTTGCTGCACCTTTTGGGCTGTCCGTGTATACATACACAACTCCCTGTGTTATCCATGTGTGTGTCCTCTGAATCACTCTCATTTTCCCTTTCTTTTCTGCCCTTTTTCACGCTCCCAAGACTCATGAGCGATAAACCCGAAATTTAATGATTTACCCCACCTGGACTCGTGCCACTCTGTGGCTGTGAAAAACAATTTGTATTCTAACAAAAATGTGCCGTGTGCGCAGTCAGAACTTACAAACAACACACATCTGGTCCCTTTAAATCAGGGAAATCTCACTGAGCATAGTGCAGCAAAATTAAATTAAAAATATATATCAAAGCTTCACTGATCCCACATTCCTCCAGCTAGCTCCACGGGAAGCTGGAACATTCTCCAGATTTATTGTTCTAGCACATGAGAGTCAGCCGGCGAGAAAGAAACAAGCAATATGTTCTGCACTCGCTGCTGCTGCTGTGTGTGCGTGTGTGTGCGCGCGCGTGTGTGTGTGTGTGTGTGTGTGTGTGTGCATTTTCTCACAAGTGATTGCATAAGTTTTCAAAGAAGATAATGAGGAAGCTGAAGATGAAACCGTTGTTAAGAGTCAAAGTTCATGGATGCATCACTTTCTGTTTGGCTGCTTCAATTATACAAAAATAGTTGTAGCAAATAACTTAATCATAATTGTTAATTTAAACAAAAGAACGCACAATACTTGGTATTTAGAAGAAATTAGTCACTAATTTAATTGCCTGCTAATGTTATTATCTTGTGAGACTGCACTTCCATAAGAACAGCTACAAAAACATCATGCAGCCACATAGTTTTCATTATGACACACACCTTTAGTGATTGTAGTCATTCGGGGTGGCTAGATGGGTCAATAGATGGGTCAATAAAACTCTGTTTGTTTCCTGTTGCCCAACACAGCTAAATCAGATATTAAACTGTCTTTAAACCTGCGGGCGTGCAAGTACAAAGTCCGTGCACATAATGTTCACTTGCTGATATAATGGCTGATAAGTGGTCTTTCTCATGCTCCCTCACCTAAACCGCTTCCTGATTCCAGGATTTCTTGCTTTAAAACGGCTTCAGGTGTTATTTAGTCAGAAATTAAATTTAGAAGACATCACCACTCATCCTACAAATCTTTAGGATTGACCTTTGGACATCAGCTCTGGCTTTCCTTTTTTGGCCTTGGTGCAAAAGGAGATCTCCACTTCTCCCCTCCCCTCCCCTCCCCTCCCGTGTAGCCTCGTCAGGCTGGAAGCTCCAGCGCTCACATGGCTGGAGCCCACAAACACATACACGTCCTCGGCGTCATTTCTGCCTCTTAGACACCCGCCTTCACCCAGCTTAGGTCTCCTAATCCTCATTTAGCTGTTCTTTTCTCTGACGGAGTCGACTCAAACTCCCCGCAAACACATTTTTTCTGAACCTGCCGCTCTGAAGCGACAGCTGCAAAATGAGACGGCAGAGGTCAGGTGGGAGAAATTACCCAAAGAAAATGAGGAAATGAACAAAGTAAATTAGAGTCCGGCAAAGGGAGAGGGGTTAAGGCAAGTGCACACGAGCTGGGGCAATATGTGTTACGAGTAGATGAACAGTTTGATAGTTGCCATCTGTTAATATTTCACTGAGTTCTCTCTATTTCTTTGTGTTTACTTTTCTCCTTTCTCTCTTTCTCTTACAACTCTCCTTTGATGATTAAAGACTATTATCCAGCTTTAGGGCCCAGCTGAGAGGCCATATGGACATTTAGCAAAAAGATCAGGAGCACAAGATGCAGCACCACCTGGAGGGATAAAACTCGCAACTTTCTTTCCATCTGGACTGTTGCAATGTCACTTCCAAGTCATACTGGAAAATCATGTCTTGACAGAGATAATGCACAGTGCATAAGTGCAGCAGGACTCAGGACTTTAGTCTAAACAGAAATACAACTATTGCTGTACTTGATATAATCATCAATAATTATAAAATAACTTTGGGCTGTATTGAGGTGAAATTTGGCAAAAAGCTGTGAACTGACATTTTTGTTTTTTGGATGATTTTCTTTCAATAAAATGTATCAAATCCTTCTGAATATTCCGGCATGATATCTGGTACTGGGTAGTCAACCTGGTACAAACAGCATGAGGCCATTTGTTCCCATGCAGTTCCTTTCAATCCTGAATGGACTCACAGCTTCAGTCCCTTATCCCCTTCTCCGCCCTGCAGTCTGGTGGAGCTTTGATGGATTTACTTGTGTTATACATGAGTTTTATCGGGTTCAGCTTTAGGCTGTCGCATGTATGAAATCCATTTCATCACAAGCAAAACAATTCAGCCAACCCCTGTTTGCTGAAACTGTGTCTACTTGCAATACTTGTGGACATAAATCTGCTTAGGCAGCCGCACTGTGGGGACGAGGAAAGATTTGGTAAGATTCAGTGTCTGTTGTTGCAGTTTTGAATGCTGCAAAACCTTCACATTTGCACCGGTTATGTCCTGCGTGTGTATTTGCTGCCTAACATCTTGTCGGCCATACCAGTGAGCAGGGAGCCTTCCAGTCGTTCCTCATTTGGGTGTATTGTATTGTGTTTTGATTTAGTTGCTAGGGTTGTCACGAGATAAAAGAGCACAACAGGCAGTTTGACACAGTTCCCTCTTTGTTCCTCGTCCAGCGGGACCTGCTCTCATCACTCAACACCCAGCCACCCACCGCTCACTATAATCATTAACCTCAGATTAACCGCGGCACAAAGACCCCTTCTTGTTTTCATCATCGTTCACCCTCCCACGGCCATTCTTCTGTCCCCCATCTATCTTCTCCCTCTTCCTGTTCTGCACGCCAGTAAATGCTAGCCACTTAGGGCAGGGAAATGAATATCTAAGAAAGCAAAGCAGCCAGAGGAGTCACCTGCCACACTGTGCAGCAGCATCTGCTCCCCCAGCTTAAAGCGAACCATATGCCTATTTTAGCAGCAGAGATAAGAGAGCTCCTAGGCTCTGATTCACCACAGTTCTCTCTTTAGTCCTCTTTATGACAAAACTATTATTATATTATAGAGTTCCTTCCTGAGCATTTGCTTGCATACACTTCTGTCCTCTTCTGGGCAGCACCACCTCCAGCTATAGCATTAATGACGTCAATGAGATAATGTGCAGTGTTTGCAACTTCACAGGAAACTTTTCTTTTTATGATATCCCAGCCTCCTACGTTCTGAGCCAAATATCATTATCTCAGTGTGATACTTCTTGTGCATAAATAATTACCATCAGGTGCACGGTGACATTTCTGCAATCTTAATGATGCTCTGCAGGTATGGAATCATATTGCTGCAAGACTGACAACATAAATATCTGGTCACAGGAGTCAGGTGGGCGGCTGAATGCCACACGATCCCAGTAATTTTCTTCCTTCGTCTAAATTTGACAGGCCACATCTGTTTCTTCATATTCCTCTACCTTTAATCCCTTCAAATCAAGCCCCTTTTTCTCGTAGATATTAGCCTCACTATCACTCCTCCTCCTCCTCCTCCTCCTCCATGGGAGTGAGCGGTGAACAGACTGCTTGGTCAAAAGGAGGTATGGGCAATGATGTCAGCAGCCTGCGTCAAAGTCTCAGGGGCATGTTTACAATCCCCTTAACCGAACTGAGCCTTTCATCGAGATCATTGCGCACTAATCAAATCTGCACTGCTAGCAGTGTGTCTTTGTTTATGCACGTCAATTATCTCCTCCAGTTCAATCACTCAGTTCACCGAGAAGCGTGGCCACTATGCAAATGTGCAGCACCCCGAGCTAAGGGGATGCAGGCACACCTGTGTGCAAGCAAGAGACTCGCACATATACACGAAAGAACTGTGTGTAACCTTGAAATGGCTCAATAGAGGGTTTTGTGTTCGATCAGCGGAGGTGACTAAAGCCTTCTTGACGTGCGCGAATCCATCATATTCCTCCCTCCAGGCTTTTAGTGAGAAAGAAATAAACTCCTCATTTGAATTTGCTGCAGAACAGCTCTAATGCTTCCTGTTAAGGATTCATTGTAGGGTTGATGAGTTACTGGGTGTGTTGGGCTTCCAGTCACATGAGTCATCAAGACTGTGGTTTGCATTTATATTTGACTGCATTATACAGTGGCATAAACACTGACCTCAATGCAGCCGTGCAAGACTTACTTTGAAAGTTGAGAGATAAAGGGAGGGGTGAAATACGTCAGTGAGGCAGGTAAATAGACTGACTAGATAAAAAGCAGCTGATGTTACAGCCAGAATAAAGTCATGCTCACAGACTTATCTGTGTGCAGTCTGTCGCACAAGACATATCAGACTCGAAACATGTGCAGATGGTAATGAATAACAAGGAAAATGTTTGACAGTCTGCTGGGAAAATGATTTGATTTGGGGATGTTTTGCATTATTTTATTAATTGCTTGTGATTTCATGTATTTAGGTGGTTCTCAAACTGTGGGGCAGGCATTGCTATGGGGCAGTTGGGTGTGCATGGCTAGAATGAAAATAAAGAGGGATGCTAAGATGAATAAAAGATTTTTTTTTTGTGGAAAAATAAACAAACAAGACCGTGGGGTGTGGTGCAAACTTTGGTTAGCCTATAGTCATGTGAAAATCAAAATTAGTTCTAAAGTTTTACATATAAGGACAAAATAAAATTAAAAATATCCGTTCCTAATCAGGATCTAAAATGATTTAATATAATCTCAAATGAAAACCAATACATGATGCATTATATTGTGTCATTTATTTATTTAACAGAAACTGAGGGTACACAGACCAGTTCATGGTTGCCTCACTGACTGCAAGGTGCTCAGATCCTGTGGCAGTAAAACTAACCCAAACCCTCCCCCTCCACCACCGTGCTTGACAGCTGGTTTGAGTTGTTTATGCTGATATTCTGTTTTTGGTTTTCATCAAACATGGTGCTCTTTGGTGTCATCTGTCTGACATTAAAGTGAATGTGCTAAGACTAGAATGATATAAAATGATGGACTTCACATTGTTTGGAAATGACCTTATAACCCTCCCCAGACTTGGCATTGTGTTAAAAAAAACCCTGAATGTTCCAGATCTGCAAAATGCCAAAAACTCTGCATTTATAGAGGTGCTCACACTCGCTGATGAACCGCTAATTAAGTATATTTGATCAGCAGCACCCAGCTTGTACTTACCCTTTTAAGTCTGAGGGTAGAAATAGGAAGGGATGGCTACATTTTCACTCTTTTTCACACATGGCTATGCTGTTACTTACCCACAATCCCCAAAAAGTTAAATAAAGTAATAGTTACTAATTAAAATATAAACCTTCAATACCCCATGCATGTCTCTATATCACTGAATTACTGTAGAACTCTAGAAATGTTGTTATATGACATGTTAGGTCACTCATATATTTCAAAATTGATGCCTTCCAGTGTCTTTCGTGCTAGATTAAGATGAGTAAGCAAACGTATTAAGGCACAGCATTTAACAGTTCTTGTTTCAGTACATATTAGCATGCCTACATTTATTAAAAGTACTCGAACCAGTCCAAGAAACAAAAAAGAAAAAAAAGGTGCTATAAGAAATGCTAGGAAGCTAATCCATCACTTGGTTGTCAAGATATTTCACTCTTTGCCAAAATGATGGACTGACTGACCTGAGTAGTGCTGAAAATTTAATGACGCCGTTAAGGTTATTCATTGAGTTGTCAAAAAAGGTACTATGCATGTAATATTTACACAGTGAATAGTACTCCAAACTGAGCTCCTGCTGTGACTTGGCTAGGACAACGCATACTGATTTTACACATACATCTCAAGCTAAACATGCACTTAGTGGCCTTAACTTGCATCATTACAGACAGATTATGGTTTGCTTCTTTTTTATCACCAGTGGGCTTTTAGCATCAGCTCAGGCTTGACTAAGCCTGCAGAAGCAGCCCTGCAGAAGCGAGTTGGAGGGGAGAGGAAGGGAGTGTGAGGTAACCCATTAACTGGTTAGAGCTGTCAGAGGGGCTGTGACCGCACAAACAGAGCGTTTGTGCTGCATTTACGTCAGACAGCAGCTGTGGTTCATCCCTCCCCCTGCAATACTATGAGAGTCAGCCAGACAGGCTTTGGGACTGGGAAAGAAAAACACTACAGAGAGCTATGTGTTTGCTTCTGGAGAAATGGTGATATGCTCTACAATGCGTGTGCACAACACGCAAACAGACAAACAAGATTAAAGTGGTCGCCCGTGGCATTTCCACGTAGGTGACAGGAAAAGATTCACACACGTACATGCATAAAGCTTCGTAATCCACAACATGACATCTGCTATAATCCTCCTTGGCATTTAGTGCACACGGCTGAGCGATTATAACAGGTGTCATGTCATGTTTAAAACTGGATTATGCTGGCTTAAACCTGCGAGTGTCTTGCAGCAAACGCAAGTGTGCATGCGGGTGTCAAAAACTCAGCTGCAGACTCATAAATGGTGTTTATTGTTTTAATTAAGGGGGGTATGGCGTCAGCTGCGGTGGACTTTAATCACCCACTCTAAATTCTGTGGGAGCTTGAGAGGAGGATATAAAATAAGAATAAAACACAACAGTGCAGCTCAGGGTCAAAGGTGCTCATTGGGAAAACGTCACCAGGCTATATTATCATCAGCTGTACAGGCCCGCAGTGTAGGGCTGGGTATCATCACTGATTTCTAAAATCTATTCGATTCCGATTCACAAGGTCCCGAATCGATTCGATCTACGATTCGCTTCAGTTCGATTCAATTCGATTTGAATCTGGGAAATTTTGCCTCAGACAGTCAGAAATATTATAATTCAGATCAGTACATTTGCATATTTTTGTATCTATAAAAAGGAAGCTGACACTTGCAAGACCTTATTAAAGGTGTAAGCGTCACAGCAGATGCCTTTGTGTAAAAGTAGCTGAAGATAAAACACAGAAAAACATGTAGGTGATTTTTTTTGGATCTTCTTTTGCTGCTGGTTCGGTCAATATTGTTTGGAGAGAGATAAAACTAACAGCTTTAGAATCAGCGCAAAAAGGGCGTAAACACGAAGCGCGGACCCGCCGAAACATCAGAATCAGCGAGCTGTCGGTTTTCAGCCCCGACCGTGTCCGTGCCGTCGGGTGAGAAAGGCGACATCTCACTGATTCTGATCCGTCGGCGGATCCGCGCTTTGTGTTTACGTCTTTGTGCAGAATCCGTGTACCTGCTCTCATTTACTGTTTTAGCTGTTTGGTGGTTGTTGAAATTTTGTGAGGTTTAACCTGAGATTCTGGCGTTTTGGGCAAAATAAATTTCTATTAGAAAATCGATTCAGGATTTTAATGAATCGATATCACATTATCCAAGCCAGAATCGATTTAAATCGATCATCAAAACCCACCCCTACCGCAGTGCTGTTTTTCTTCCTGTCGTTGTTTTATTCCCCTCTCAAACTGGAATCATGTGAGAGGAGGAGAATATGTGTTTGTTGTCAGAGTCATTGACGTGTGCAGGCATCTGTGCGTGCGTGCGTGTGTGCCCTCAACAGGCAAAGCAAAAGCTGGTTACTAACTAGGTCAAACTCGCCTGAAAGCAGCCCTGCACGGTGATGCCATGACCAGTTATACATAGTTATACATAACTTTGTAGGACAGTTTTTGCCACACAGCAGACTGAACAAAGATATCATGAGAACTTTTAAATATTTTGGACAAAAGTAGAAAGCAGTGGAAATCAGAAATAAATTGTTGTTTTTGCACATCTCTTCTCCTTAATTGTCGAATAAAGAGGATACAGAACATAACTGGCCATATAGGCTGACATTAAAGACAGACAGTGTAGACATTTATGGTTCTATATAGCAAACAAAGGTGGTGTTGTTATACTAAACGGCTCATTAGGAAATGTACAACTTCCTTAGTTTATTGGTCAAATAAAATGAGGAACATGAGCATCAAAGCAAAGTTTGTGGGCATTTTGCACAAGTGTGTCAGTGCATTCATCTAGAGATGGTGATTCAAAGTGTAATAATAAACATAATCCATTTCCCACAATGTCTCTGTTGTTTTGCTAGCTTAAATTGCAATGAGCTGAGCATAATAATGTGACTTTTCTTTGGACACACTCGTGGGGGTTATGTCAGGTCAAGTCTGCAGATAATATATCAAAAGTGATCATCCCGGGGCTGTGAGGCATTTAGGTCGGGCTTGAGGAAATAGTTCACACTACAGAGTTGTTTGTTGTTTCGTGTGGTTGTGTAGCATCCTATTGTTTAACAGTTGCCCTACTTATTACAGTGCGCACATCGACGGCACCTGTCTGAGGTACTTAAAGCCCATTGTTTTGTTTGCACTAACACACGATGTGTTTGCTGATGCACTCTGACATTTCTGATGGTTCATTCCTTCTGTCATGTCAGGTCAGACACTGACGTCATATGAGCTTGTCATTTTAAGCATCAGTGCAGATTAAACAGTTGGTGTATCAGATGCCGGCAAATGCCTGCAACTAACAGATTAAAGCAAAGGTTTGTTATGGAGACTGATCTTGTGTTGTGAATTTTAATAGTTTACTTCTGGTCCTTTTTATGTGTTTATAACTCAAAGGTGTTGCACTATAAGTTGACTCCAGCAGCTATTTGAGGCTGACACACTAAGCTAAAGGCTGAAACTAAAGTTCCAAAAGTGATTCAGTCCCATAGACTCCCTTGTTAAAATCACAGACTATATATAAAAGATGGATATATCTATTTATTATTTAACTGAGAACACCTGCATGCTCGTTAACCTGGTAAAACTTCAGTCACACAGGTCTAGAAGATTCCCACAGTTGCTCATAGTTTGGATGGAAGACACTGACTTTTCTGCAAACACTAACCAACAGCTGGCCAAGTGATAATGAAACTTCAAAAAGTGCATCACAAATCAGTAATGGAGAACTTTTGCTTTCAGACTAAAATAAAAGCATTTTAATAGGTTCCCTTTTCCCAGTTTCACTATTACCACATGAGTACTTTGCAAGTAGTTGCAGGTACATTAGCATGGAAAGATGCTAACCAACCGAAGCAATCACAAGGAAGGTTTAGTTGCAGCACTTTGCAAAACAGTAGGTAATTTCACAGCAGCAATATAGATAGTTTTTTGTAATGAGAAGAGTCGCCACCTGCTGGTCATCAAAAAGATTTCAGGTTTAAGATGCTTACTTTTCAGTCCTGGAGCTTACTGCCATCTTTTATATACAGTTTATGGTTGTCCAATGTGAGACTGTGGGGATTGACACATTGATGGCGCTTTCAAATGAACTTTATTGGTGTGTTTTTCCAGCACAGCAATGCCTGTATTAGATTGCAGCACTCCTTGGTTTCACAGTCAGATCTTCCCTCTTCACCTTTGACATCTAATGCAAATGATGAGAACTAAAAAAGGCTCCAGAAACAGGACTTTCGCCATGATTCTGTATCCATCACGTTAGTCTGCAGGTTTAAAACGCTTCTGCATTTACTTCTTTTTTCAGACCCAGTGGCTACATCCAACTTTTATATACAATCTACATTCTGATTCAAATTTCATGGTGATCCATCTAAAGTTTCATTCAAAATAACAAATATAAGGCTATATGGTGGCCCCCGGGGGAAAGTGAGTAGGATGTATTCACTGGATGATGAATGTCTGTAAAAACTTTTCATGACAGTTCATCCAAAAGTTGTTTTTTTTACCTACTGCGCAAAGCTATTTGTGTAGTTTTATATAACATTTCATTTGAATACCCGAAAGAAATGAAACAAACTAAAATCAATTAAACCAGGTTAGAAGACCCTGCAAAAAGGGATTATCTCCCGTGGCTGTGGACACATTAATGACATTAATGTGGTTTACGTCTACAGATATGACATGCGTAATCATGTTTTAATATGCTTTCATAATTGGGCCAAGAGACTGTCATGAGAGATTAAATTATTCAGTTTAGGGTAAAAATATGAAAGCAGCAGAGGGATCTGTCAAAAGATTTCCATGTGGCATATTGAAAAAAAGAGAAAGAACGAAAGCTGCTGATTAAAATCTCTTTGTGTAAGAGCTGCTGCTGTGCTGGCGTCAGAAGCAGCTGATGTCACCTCTAAAGCTAACCACTGTCTCCCCACCACACCCCAACCCCCTCTCCAGCACATCCAGAGAGACTGCATCACCGGGCCTGATGATCACCCTTCTCCCTGGGGGGGCACCTCACTGAGTGACTAATGACCTCCTCCGACAGGTACATCTCACTGGCCCTGTATTTTTGTGCTAGACAAAGGCAGATACAACACCTGATGTATCGCAATATTGCCGCAGTCCCAGGTGCTCGACAGTCTGTTGCAGACAAAGTCTTGTGTCAGGCAGACAAATAGACAGAATAGTGACAGAGCACAGAAGAGCACACAGCCCGACATAACGAGCTAAGAAACGTACTACAGCATGACGGATGCTCTGAAGAACAGATGGTGTAACAGTGTGCGTAGCAATAAAGCATACATCCTCTCTGCAGTGCCACAGTGAATCACATAAAACCACATGGCTTTCCACGCACACCTCAAAGTATGAGGGACTAATGTGGGAGGAAGTAAGAACTGTCAGAGGGAAGAAACATCACTCCGATGCTCTGGAAGCAGGCGGTTGATTTGGCTCTAGCATGTGCGACTCTAAGATAAGACAAAGAATGAAAGAAAGGGCGGTAAAAAAACAAACAAACCCAAAACTGTTATATTCAAAGTCAGAGAGCTGAATTTTTTTTATTTTTTTTACCAGAGTGGAATTAAGATGTCTTTCTAACCTTAAAAGATTAATAGAAAGCTTTTAGAGTGCTTCATTTATTATATTTATGCCAGATTTTCTGTTCCGTCAATAATCCTCGACTCCTACAAGAGCCTCCTTAATTCACAAAATAAAGGATGCACAGATATTTACAAAGAAAATTAAGAAAGAGTGCCGTTACATTTGAGTGCATGCACTTAATAAGGCTCTTTCTGAACTGATTTGAAGTTGTGATTTGTTCCATATATCTGGATTTATTGGTGATTTAGTGGAATTAGTTAAAAAAGTTACTGCGACTTAGTGTGGGAGGAAAAATAGTTGGGCTTTTATTCAGAAACAAATAGATAATGTTCTTATGTTAACTCAGAGTGTGCAAAGATTGATATGGCTATTACATATGCAACACCAAAGTGTGTGTGTGTGTGTGTGTGTGTGTGTGTGTGTGTGTGTGTGTGTGTGTGTGTGTGTGTGTTAAAAACCCAACTATACTGGCTACATAAAACAGGAAGTCTTATTTTTATGTATGAAACCAACCTTTTGCCAGTTAGTGTTAATAATGCATTTCCATCCCAGTGAAAACTACTGCAGCAGTAACTCCTCTGTTGTTTTTATTGTTGCTGTTGTTGTTGTTGTTGTGTTTCCAAACTTCAGCACGGCACATAAAATTTAATATGACACTCATAAATATAAAGCACTGACCTATTAACTTCAGCCTTAATGTCAGGATGTTTTTCACAGTGAAAGTCTGCATTGAAGTCTTCAAATGTCATCAACCGAGCAAAATCCATCCACTGTGGAAGGCTAAATTGGATTAGGGATGTCAGAAGGACAAATAATAACCATGATGCCGCTTGTGTTTCTGGGAATGATGCTTTGTTTGTGAATGACTTGATCCAAAAGGTTAATTTTTCGAGTAAAGGAGCAGAATCACTTCAGGTTCTACAGTAATGTTCTTTATTCCGTAACAAGCAAATAAGCAACAATAAACCCATTTACCGAGGAAGTCATTCAAATCACCGATGTGTTGTTTTGGAGGTGATTCGTTGCCTATGTGATCGAGTTTATTGCAACGAGCCCTGAGGCCCTTTTTTCTCTGAGCT
The DNA here is from genome assembly GCF_018398535.1 of Haplochromis burtoni. Taxonomy (NCBI): domain Eukaryota; kingdom Metazoa; phylum Chordata; class Actinopteri; order Cichliformes; family Cichlidae; genus Haplochromis; species Haplochromis burtoni. The sequence goes on from NW_024582823.1 coordinate 368,263, forward strand.
GATGTAGTCAGGGGTTAGTAACACATAATCACTGGCCGGCTGGAAGCACTTGTTGACATCTTTTTTTTTTTAACAGTTTACAAAGTGCCGCAGTCCTGCATTATGAATATGTGTGTAATATATGTACGAGACGCTTTCACGAGAAAACACGTTTCCCGATTCACTCCCTGAACTCCCTGCAGTGAAAACTGGCTTTGATTCACTGTTCAGACTGCTGAAAATTTTAAATTTTTGTAGATCTTTAAAAAAATATTAAGAATTTTAACCAAAGTTTCATGTGTTTGTCAAAGAGACAGCACTACTGGGTCCAGAAGATGGAGCTCATGATAGAAGCGCAGAGAAAGAGAACAGTTAGTAGTTTCAGATATTCATAGAAATTGTAATTGTCAATCCTAAACTTTGCAAACTTTACTTTTTCGCTGTCATGTTTATCACTCTCCAGTCCTCTCTGCTTCACTGTGTAAGATCCACCTCCGTATGTCAGCCTACTGAATGACTGTTATATAAGTTGATATCATAGGTGGACACTGTGCCAGTGTATTTCCACATCTCTGTTTTTTAATTATTGCCTTTACATAACAGCTAAATGTCCTGTAAATATCCTGCATATTTTTTCTCTTTTGAAAGGAAAAATCACCCTTTTTGAAAAAGGCTTCTCTTGTTTTGTTCCGAGCACATCTGGAGTGAATTTGACACAAATAAAGTGTGTGTGGGGAGGAAGGAAAGACGGTTTGAATTTTGAAAAATAAATTAAAGTAAAATATTTTCCATCTCAGCTGTTATCTGGCATACTAAGTGTAGCCAGTTGGCTTATTATTCAGTCTGGAGGCTATGTGGCTTTGATGCTGTCCAGTCTGAGGCAGGGAGGGGATGAGGCACGACGAACCTGAAGTCTTTGGGGAGGGATCTTTACTTTTACTTTTAATGGAGCATTTATACATCATGTAGTACTAGTTTATTCAGATCTTTTACTTTTTAGTAATAATAATCTACAGTTGTTGAATTCTGCATATGTGAAACCTGCTGCAATATATCAGCCACATACAAAACAGCTTTATTTCCTCATAATGTTATTGCAGGTTTTGAATGCGATTGTGAAGAAAAATAGGCTAACAAACTGATGAAACTCTAAGAGGTCAAGAGAAGGTTACATATTTATCACTCATGCATGAAAGTCAAATGAAGAATATGTACCAGTTTTTGAAAAATGCAAACTTGTCTGGACCACATGACTCAGGTTTTGGTGGCGGCAAATGCTGTGTTTACATTTGTGCATTTAAAGGTAAGGCTGCGGTCTCTCTGATGTAAACAGCAGTTATTTATGCAAATAAAGACACAAGCTATTTTTGTGAAACTTGTGACACCTATATGAGGCAGATTAAGCCTCACAAGGGGCAGTATTATCACTATTATTCATAAGTAATGGCACTGTGGTCAGCAACAAACACATGCATTCATTTCATGCATTTGTTAGTCTGTGTTTTGCACATGAGTTTCAATCAAAATGTGATGCAGAACCATAATTCTTTTGCTGTTTTTTTTTGTTTTGTTTTGTTTTGTTTTGTTTTTTACAATTGATCCACCTCCAGTTCTGGACAAGCACAAACTCCCAGTTAGCTTTTGCAAATTGTGGCGCCTCTTTGATTTTCTCCAGCTGTGTCCACAGCAGCTTATCTGCAATTTTTTCCAGGATGTTTCAGGGTCGTGAGGTTTTCTGATACAGTCACAGCAGCTGAGGTAACTGTGTGAGATTCCCTCATCAGTCTTGACTTTTCAAGTTAGTGATTTTCATGACTGGCACATGTTTGCAGAGATGTTACCACTGAAGCTTCCCAACACCATAGAAAATGCAGCTTTTAACCAAACTTTTAACTATATGTGAGATCATCCTATCACCTTATCCAATCCCAGCTGTTTTCTCTGCAAGAGGCATGGTACATGGTATTTCTATATTTGTACACTTTATTCTAAAGCCTGCCGTTGCATATAACTACCTCCTCTAAATTTATAATATGTTCAGAAAGTATTGCTGTTCTCCTGTAGTATTGATTAAGTATAGATTATAAATTAAAACATTTAAATCATGACAGTTCAGGGTCCAACTTTAAGCAGCAAAAGTCAGGCCACAAGCTTCAAGATAAGCACAGTAACTTACTGTGAAGTTTAGAGAAAATGTAGAACTTTATTTTTGTGCGATAGACTCTCTCATTCCCAGGTATGAGAGCTAATCCACATGCTGTTTACCCAAGTGGTACCTAACACCTTTGCGTCATCCGTCTTTCATGTGGAGTTGACTCAGAGGTGGGTTATCAGACGTCAGCAAGCAATCCGTTGTACACCTGCAACACCGGAGAATAAATGTGCAAAGGGGGAGGCTAGGAAGACCATACCAGCACGTACAATGCCTTATCTCATCAGTAGGACAATGGCTCATTTACGTGGTCTAATCTGTCAGAGCTGAGGTGGTTTTTGAATCAACTCAGCAGAGTGATCAATATGGATGTAAAAGCAGCGCTAAGTGGATGGGGCTGAGGTTGGGTTTTAGGCCACTCTGTCTAATCTGAGCAAACAGACAGTAGTCGGGTGGGATATTGACCCAGGCTGATAAGATATCAACAGACATTCCAGTGTAGATGTGTAGTGAAGGTCAGCATCAGAGATCAAGACACAGGAGCGGGCAGTGAGTCCATAAATTCACACCGGAGTGACGCATGAAAAGACAAAGAGATAACTCATTAAAATGACGTGACGTTCACCAGAACTGGATGTGATTCACCCACAAAAACAAGGAAAAGCACTTCAGTGATTCATGTTTAACTTTAATCGACAAGGAAATGTTTTTCTTTGTTCACCTAACGCCACAGCTTTGTTCCACTATAGTCCAAATAGTTTACATGATACTCAAACAGAAAGGGCAATCTAAACGTGCCAGCTGAAATGTTTCTAATCTTATGTACCTAGAGATTAACTGACCTCTGGCACCTGGTTCCACCTCGTAAGCAATTCAACTGGTACTGTACATCCGCTTTATTGGTATCATACTGGGAAAATAATAAAAGCACCCAGGTGTACCAAAAATAAACACAGGGAAACTCAGACTTTCCCGACCATATATTAGGTACGCTGTTAAACTGCTCGTTAGGCATGTAGACATGATCAAAGTGAGCATCAGAAAGGGAAAGAACAGTCAGCTGAGACACAGGTTGGATCAGCTGACCTCAATAGGTCACAGGATAGGGTGATAAGGTCACACGTGGGTTTCACCCAAAACCTCTGGTGGTAATGACCCATGCTTTTTTCACACCTGCTTCATATGATGAGTCACTTGATTAATAATGGGTCAATGACCGTCTTAAGGGACAACCCCCCACTAGTGTTTAAATACCTGGGACTCGCCACCGGGTGGTTTTAGAACTGAAGAAGCCTCACGGATGAGAGGTGAAATGTCGTCACACTTTTTTTCCGAACTCACTAGACTAACAAGATCTGAATGACTGAGAACCTACGCAGTCAAGCTGTTGTGTTCTTGTTGTGTGCTACTGTTGTTGTTTTAATGTGCAATAAACAACTTGTTCTTTGGTTTTACATTACATTAGGATTTATTAGAACACTCGCCTCTAAAAGTTTTACTATGCCCCTTCTTAATACACTGTAGCCAATGTAGAACTGGAAGTGCACTCCGCTTATTCACTGACAGTCACAAGAATGTCACAGGGCAAAATGTTTTGTTTTTAAACACTCATTTTAATATTAATATGAGAATTTATAAAGATAATAAAAACAGGAAAAGCTGTATTAACAGCACTAGTATTGCTTTCTTAGAGCTTGTGCAATAGTAGAGAAACATCACAGTTAAAGCTAAGCTAGTGTTTTTCCACACTCATATGGATGAATATCTCCGTCATTACCGTAAATCTTGACACAGGATTGCAAACAGTGACGAAATATGTTTAATAAAGGCATATTTGAGGTTTGCGGTTGTTCCTTTTGTAATGTAAAGTAGCATCCCTTTGTTGTGGTGCAGTCATTACACTGATCCATCACTTTCATGCTCACTTACACATCTGCATGCAACTATAGCTGTTTGCAGGCCATAATCATCAGGAGTGTCCAGAATTATACATTCTAAAGTGTCATATTTGACATTGCACAATGGCGCACACGGCGCTCTACAAAAGACAGAGGATCTGATGCCAACTAACAGCTGAATCACTAGTTTAATCATTAGAGCACATTGATCTGGCCTTGTTGCATTTAGTTTCATCCGTTTACTCCCTTGCTTAGTCACAAAGGACAAGGACTGGCTGTACACTCGGGGAATATGAATCCATCAGTTGGGAAATATATACAAAATACTTGCTAAAACTACCATAAAGTATTTCTGTTGATCTAGAACACAAGTGCAGTAATCCAGATTGCTGTAAATATTGTTTACACGGTTACATTAAAATCATCAAATTCAAATATTCAAATAAAACCACCTAAATAACTTAACTTAAATCTAGGGATGAATGTTTTAAAAACACACTAATGCAGTCTTGAGCTACGGGCAATACTGAAACAGGATTTTACTCCACAGTATTTCTCCTCTTTATCTTTCTATTGTGGAGTTTGCGTGTTCTCCGTGTGCCTGCATGGGTTCTCTGCAGGTGCTCCAGCTTCCTCCCACAGCCCAAAGACATGCATGTTAGACGCTTGTTCTAAACTACTGACTGTGGGTGTGAATATGTAAGTGAATGAAGTCTTTCTCTCTGTGTGAGGCCTGTGATAGACTGTCCAAGGTGTACTCTACCTTTCTCCCTATGACAGCCGGAATAGTCTCCAGCTCTCCAGCTCTCCTGTGATAAGCATTGTATTGGATAAGCAGTGAAAAAAAGTAACGAATGGATGCAAAGTCCCTAAATCCTTTATAAAGTATTTGTTACATCTATACACAAACATGTTTATTACCTGCCTTAATATGATCCACACTGTGGCCAGCTTCGGTAACATAAAACTCCTCTTTGTGAACATAAGCGTGTGCATGGACAGTAGTGTATTCTCTCATCCATGTTCATTAATGTGTGTCTATGTGTTATACGCTGTGTTATTTCAGGAAAGGGAGGAGGGACATTACTAGAACAGGGAGTGGTTGTACTTGCAAAGTAACCCCTCGCTGATCAGAATGCGACTTACTGTTGCTTTCTGTCACACTGATTAATGTCCACATGAACGCTGACCCTGATGTCACTTGTTAAAGGGCTCTTAATAAGGAGGTGATCTGGGGAAACTGGGTAATGAAGTGTGGACCAGAGCATGGTAAATGGCTAAAGTGGAGCATGACATCATCGCAGTGATATCAGGGTGACGCACATCACAAAGCTTCATTAAAATTCCCCTCATTCCAAAGCTTTTCTCATGAGTGAAAACAGCTCTGGAGCTTGGTGCTGCATGCTGGGACAGGCTCCGTGGAGTCTACATGGCAGCACTAAAAGCTGGAAAACAGCACTATTCGGTAATGGCCAGTTAATAAACACATTTAGTAATCGCTGAGTAGACCTATGTCTGTTTCAGACATCGGTTCCACTTCAGCTGAAAGGCAAATGTTGCACATCTACTTTTTGTCCTTTGGATAGAAATAGATGCTGATTATTGTATTATTGTAGCTGTGAATATTTATATTTGGACTTATATTCACCATATTTGTCATTCTAATAGTTTACTAATGCTGAAGATACAGTGGTAGCGATGCCTGTTTTCTTTGTTAGTGTGAATAAAATTCTACCTTTTAATGAAGTCCTGAAAATGTACTACTAATACTATTATTATTATTATTATTATTATTATTATTGTAGTTAATAATTGTGAATATTTACTGGTGACCTGGTGCTCTAAACTAAAGGGATAAACTGGCATAGATATATTGAACAACCATAATGCTCTTTATGTGGTTCAGGATTGTCATAAACATGACATCATGCGATAAACCTAGTGCGCTGTGGTCTATAGCTCCCCCCAGTGTGCGGAAATAATACTTCAGAAAGAAGCCCAAATGATTTGCAGTATATGGAGGAAGCACATGCCCTGTGTTTGTGTAGACAATAAAAAGCTGTATGGGTTTTAAAAGGATAATAATTATAATGCTAATAACATTAAAACATGTTTTTGTTTACTTGTTTGTTTGTTTTAAACTAAGTGTGTTGGTGGCTGTTAACAGCTGTCAGCGCTGTGCTGCATGTATAAGTTATTGTTATATGCTGCCATCTAGTGGTACAGAGTAAATATGTGATAAGTCTTCTTTCTTTTTCTTTTTCTTTTTGCCATTTCAGTGATATATTTACCTAAATTCTAATGTTAGACGTAAACTATTTTGGATGCAGCTTCTTTAAAGGTTGTGGTGGGTGGCTATAATCATTTTGTACTTATCCCTATAGTTTAAAACTATACTATAATATAGTATTTTATTTTCATCTGGGCCACCCTCACTTACAGACTGAATTAATGAAAAAGCACTAACTATTAAAGGCTGGCAAAGAGTAGTGTTGGATCTCGTGCCATTGGAATATCTTACAAGGTGTGGAAACCATACTTAAAGTATGTGGATCCTCATGTCTCTAATATTATGCTACAAGGATTCTCTTGAGTGTTCAAACTGCATTTTACTACTGGGACCACAGGTACTGTATTGTATTTCTTTTTTTAGATGGATCTGGGCTGGTGTTTTGTTTTGTGTTTAGTTTTTTGTTTGTTTGTTTGTTTGTTTGTTTGTTTGTTTGTTTTATTTTTTATTGCTCTCAACTGTACACTATATTATGTTATGTAATTATGGATTGTTTGTGAAAATGAAAAAACTAAAAAAAAATATTGTATTCATAATAATAATAATAATAATAATAATAATAATAATAATAATAAGGTAATACTAGAACTAATAATGCTTAAAAATAAAATGAAATATACAGCTTTAAAGGAAATCATTTGTTCAGTCATTTTTGTCAACACAAAGTGCATCTGTTGGGCTGTCACCATGATACTGGATTAATTGTTTGATCTGTCTATTTGTTGATGAATTATGCCACATAATCTATATAAGAAAACCTACTGGAAATTTAGTGACACTAAACAGAACTGAGAAAATTAAGTGTGGCACTGAACTCTTCCACACCCAAATCTGAACCACTCATCCCAAAACTGTATGGCCACTTCATTCCAACCATGAGACAAAATTACGTTGGAAAAAAGCATTATCCTCCTCAGTGCTGCACTGTAAATATAACTGATGTTAAATACTATAATAACGTGCACTGAAAGCTCTTATGCTAATTATAGCATGGACTCTCCTACATTTGCCTCACAGTGGTTTGGTCCATTGCCAGTCATTCACCAGAGCCCTTGAGCAGAAAGGGAAGGGAATTAGATAGAAATAGTTCCTGTAGGTGCTCAGCAGGAAATTCAGGAAATGAACAGAGTTGTGATTTATTTGTAACTCTTAGTAGTAAATAAATCCACAGTGATATTCACATTTAATTACATCTATTTACGTGTAAACTATTTGAAAATAAGTAAGAACAACTAGTCTCACTTGACCTCTTAATGTGTGTTACCATGGATTAAAGCATGGTGCTGGGGCTTTTTTTTGGTGGGGGTGGGGGGGAGGGGGTATCGTGTTTTTGGTGATCAATAGCTGTCACACAATGACAGGAAAGGATTGTGGGAACAACAACCCTCCTCACCCACCAAGATATTTTAGTCCCATCCACAGTTTGGCAGGCCAACGGGATTCTGGCCCCTCGTGCATGTCGTGCTCTGATTTATGCTGATGAACTTTGGTAGGAGTCACAGCGTCCCTTTGTGTAAATATAACTGCTATAAATGTTCATTTGTCCTTCTGTCAGTTGAACAGCAAGAGGAGTAGAGAAGTTTTTAAGAAGGTAACTGGTTTTTAAGTCCTTATTATTGCTTAATTTATTTTAAGATAGATATTTCCTGAAAGTGTGCTCATTTCTCCTGTGGGAAACAATGAAATCATCTTATTTATCTTATCTTATCCATTATTGATATATTGTGATGGATACTAATAATTTATTTCAAGACTGATTCATTTCTGCCTACCCGTTTTTTGCCCATTGTGCTTTAACTAATCCAGTGACTCAGATATACAGAAGGTGGCATAGAGGTGACTGTCAGTGATTGTGAACTGACTGGATAATAAATTCAGTACATTAACGTGATGATAAGTGTGTTAGAGAATATATTCTATACTGTGAATAATAATATAAACATGAAATATTTCAATTTAAAACAACTCTAATATCAGTGATTTGCAGGCGAAAGACATTCATTGGCTGACATGCAGAGATATGTGCTATTATAACTCATCACATCTACTACAGGTAGCATTAAAACACAATAGGAATGTCAACAGCGATGTTCCTAACCCCCCAAAATAATGCCTATGTATATAATTTATATTTTTGGTTTTTTTGGAGAGTTATATGTTTATGTAGGTACTATTTGTTTTTTCACGCTGCACTCAGTCATCACAAAAAATGCATTAAGTAAATCTCAGATAACTGAGAAAAATGAATGATATGTGTTCTTTCTCCCATTGTTGTCCTCTTATAGTCTCCACCCTTGTTTACAGAGCTGCGTGGGGATGATCTGCTCACTCAGAGATATGAGTGTGTATGTACAGACACAGAGGGGGAAAATATAGTTTGCATAAAGCATTTGACCTTAACTTTCATTGTTACTGCCAAAAATCAAAGTAGACCTTGAAAAAAAAAAATCATGAAATCATATCTAGTAATATATCATATGACAGAGAAACTGTATAACACAGCTTTTATTTTTTCACCAAAACAGGCTGATGTCAGCAGGCTGTACTAAAAAAACATCATAAAACATCAAAGTTTTAGTATAGCCCTTGCTCTTAAGTGGGAGTTATGCTCTCTGAGTGCTCTTGTTGATACAGTCCTCCATGTATTCTCCCACTGTACATTATTAAACAAGGAAGTCCAGAGGTGTTCAGAAGGAAAGATCCTAAGTTATCTAATTGGATTCTTATTATGTATTTTTTTTTTCAACATTTCGTTTTCAACACATAGCTGAAAAATTGAACATCAGAGTTTCATAACATTATAAGAACACCTTTTTGGGATATCATCAATCTTCCGTAGAAAGTAATTACAGGCTCCTGGTCTAACGTAAAATCTGGCACTCGACAGTGACCAGAGAGGAAAGCGGGGAAATCGGGAATGGGAAGTCCAGTCCGCAGTTTGCGGCTCTCTCAGCGGTTCTCGGGTTTCAGCTCGGCGCGTGCTCTACGCCTCCTGCTTTGTGTTGTCAGGCAGAGAAAGACGCGCCATTCAGGGTGGCGTGTGTCCTCGTGCACGGTCGCAGAGTCGGCGCGGAGGACTGAATCACATCTAGTTAATTTACTCTCTCCTCTTAAATAGTCGACTAATATTTATAATTTCGTTACCATGTCGGTGGGAGTGGAGTCTGGATTCTCAAGCGAGGAGGTCTTAAACAGCCGCTTCCCTCTCCATCGGGCTTGCAGGGATGGAGACGTCGGTGCCTTGTGCTCCCTCCTTCAGTGCACATCAAACCCGGCCGACCTCACGGTGGAGGACACTTTCTACGGCTGGACGCCCATACATTGGGCTGCTCACTTCGGAAAGGTATCGCTTCTGTCCGCCCGGGTTTTAGTTAATGGATTTTTTTTTTTTGGCGAAATGCTATCCAGAAGGAGCGTCGTCGCTCTTCGACATCATGAGGCTCGTCTCGGCCATTTCCTGATGTTTCCATTAACTGTTAGCTGATGAGACGAAGAAGCAGCCGTCCCTGAGTGTAGGCAGACAATGGACCGTTGAAGTTAAAGCGATACTTTTTAAAGCTAGTTTTCAATGAATTGTATTAGTATGCGCAAAATTGTAGGTACGTTTTTACCTAGTGTTGAACAGGAACCTTATTAATATTAACTAATGGCTTTAGGCGATAGGTTTAACACGAAATTCTAGCATTACAAGAGCCACAAATGTTAGCTAACGAGCAGTTAGTTAAATTGGATGTAGCCTCGCGGACTGTAGCAGGTTTGCGGCTAAAAAGGGCGGTTATTCAAACTGCTTTCAAGCCAACTCCCGGCGCTAATGACTCATTTTTAATGAAGCGTTTGAGTATAAAAAATACTCGCGGTAAGACTTGTTTAACAAACTGCACATTAGAAAAGGATAGGCCTCACGTTTGTACAGAGACTGGATTCATACCCCGAGGCAAAGCTTTGATAATTGTGCCTCGAAAACCCAGTCAGCCCACATAGGAGCGCTTCATTTTTGCCCTTTTTCGGCTGCTGTAACACACTTGTCTGTACCTGCCCTGTCTCAGAATGCAGGTAATGGGCCTGTCTGACTGTATGTGCATTGCACTTGTGTCTTCACAGCTCGATTGTGTGATGCGTCTGGTTCAGGTGGGCTGTGGTGTGAACGCGGTAACCTCCAGGTTTGCACAGACGCCCACTCACATTGCTGCTTTTGGGGGCCACCCTGAGTGTTTGTTATGGTTGCTTCAAGCTGGTGCAGATATTAACAAACAGGTACGATATCAGACCCACTCTCATCCTTTTTCACAGAGTTTCCTGAAGTGACATGTAGACTGCATTTGTTACAAAGTGGGACAAGAGGAAAACATAATTTAAAAAAAAAAAAGGGACAATGGTTTTTATGTGAAATGAAAAGGAAGCAGGGGGGAGGGCGAGTGAAAGGAGCGTGAGGGGTTGAGCTCAGATAATCCCATTGAAGAGGATAATTCTAATTTGGGGTCACGGCCCTGGCAGTGTTGCTGCTCACTCCTCCATTTGTCCCACCAATGCCCTCATATTCCATTTTATTTATTTATTTCTTCACCATATTTCCCGAAGCAGCCACTGTCAGACTGTTGAGTGCCTCACTCATCCCGTCTTTTCCTCTCCGTGGGATTTCATACACAGACAGGCTCATGCGCTGAGGCTATATTTTATGCTCCACTGCACTACTGAGAGGAATCAGATTAGTGGGGCACAGTGACATAACATATTGTCGTAATCAGGAACCACATTGCTTTGCAACTCCCATTGAATCTGCTTAGCGTCTGTGGAAATAAACACAAGGGAAAGTTCTCAGATTTGCGGACCTTTTCCTCTTGAGTGTGTAGCCTTTTAACTTTCCTGGGATTGGGCAGTAGGAAAGTGTGATATTTGAGTGCAGCCTACGTTGCATTGTGGTTGGAGAAAGCTGCCTCACTTTCCCCCCTCTCTCTCTCCTCTTTCCTCTGCTGCACTCTTACTAATGTGCAACTGTAAATGTGTGTGGGCGGCAGTAATGTCTGGGTGAAAAGTTCAGACTCTGCCCTGCAGCGTTACACCCTTTTATAATATCCAGTATGTGCTTAGGATGCAGTAATATGTGATACATTTGATAAATACTTAATTGGTAATGTCTGTCTGATACATTCTATATATAACTGCGGTCTCTTGTCATCACTCAGGACTATGTGGGCGAGACGCCCATCCACAAGGCTGCTCGCGCGGGCAGCCTGGAGTGTATCAACACTCTCTTGATTCAGGGAGCGAAAGCTGAGTAAGTCCTGTGATCAGTCCTGTGTCATCATTTCTTTTCCTCTGTACTATCCAGCAACTTAGTTACACCTTTACAAGGGATCGCCACCAAACTCACATCAGTACAGTTGTTAAGTCTAAATGTTTTATTCAGTTTCTTCAAAGTTGCAAATATGTGATCTGCAAAATTAACAGTGCAGGTCTTAAACATAAATTTGTAGAAGGTGCAGAATGTAATTACTAAGATTAAAATTTTTGATATTATATTATATTAGCTCCAGCCAAAAGGAATGCTGCTCTAGAAGCGGTTACTTTACTTTAAATCAGTTCAGGTTGTGTCTGTATATAACTTTAAACAAGATTTGAGCAAAGGACTGAATTAGTCATTTAGCTCAACAAAATAAAATCATCTTTGTTTTATTGTTCATGGGTTCATTAAAAATGTACACCAGACAACGGTGTAGACAATTACATCCTTGAAAATGTTTTTAGAAGTTCTAGAGATGCATTTTGTGAAACGGTAATAATATAGCAAAGTTAGCTTGCTTGACATGTTAAACATTAACAGAATTGGTGGCGCTTCCTTGAAAATGTGACACATTTTGTTAATCCTTAAAAATTGTTGTTTTTCATTGCAACAATTCGCATTAAGTTGCTCTCTATGTGTAACATTATCAGATAAGACATATTCCACAAGTGCCTGCTTGTGTACTTGAATAAGCAGACGTTTATTACCTTTATAGTCTGCTACACTTTATGTGTGTTACAGTAAAAGTTGATTATTAACTCTGCACGGCGTCTTTCATCTAGATGGCTGACTTTTTCAATCCAGCACGATTATTACACAAACATGAGGGCAACTTAATGTAAAGGTTGATAAACTGTTTAATTAGTAGGCCATGTTGCATGATCTCTGTTAAATCTAGAGTGTGGTTTTCTTTGTTAACATTTGTTTTAAAGATTTGTGTCTTAAATACACAGCTTAACTGGGTGACCAAATGCACATTGCTTTTTTATCTGAATACCTCTTTACTGTCATTGTGGAAAGGCTGTAAGGTGTTGCATTGAATGAAAATGCATTGATTAGGTGACCGTGTTTGGAAATGCAAAATCTTTTTTTTTCTTTTTTAAGTTTTTGCAAGATTGTTTTGGCTGCTTTCATGTCCACCTTTTTCAAAGATCATTAAAATTAACAATAATATCTGCATTGAGCAGATAACAGAGTTAGATATAATAGATCTTGCACGATAAATTTAACTTATTATTTTAGGAGGTAGACATAATCTCCTCTTGTAGTAATGATCAGTCACACCTTTACAGTTGTTTTGCCAACATACCCATTTATAGAAAACATTGTTATCACTGATGTTCGATCTGACACATGAACAAAGAAGTGAGGCAAGACTCACTTTTCCTGTTTGTTAAATTTAGCTTCAAGACCAGCAGGACTTGAAATAACAACAGCTATATCGTTACATCATAGCTGTTACTTTCCTAAAGGTCATGTGAATAAGCCTAATGAATTAGGCACCCAGTTTACATACTCACAGCTTACCTGTGTTATCCAGCTGTAAAACAAACAAAACAAAAAAAAGCCTTGAGTTGCTTCTCACTAAAGTAGGTTACCGGGTTTGTAAGTAGCTTTTTAATGCACAAAGAAATTAAAAGTTGCAGCTTACTTTAGTCTTAGGAGTTTAGGTGTTAGACTCAACATGTTTTATTTGTTTTTGTTTTTCAATTATGAAGTCTTGCAGCTTCATTTTCTGCAACATACTGCCTGCCTTTTCTTTGTGATCCCATTAGAGAACAGAAACCCCAAGCTACCAAGGAGTTTATATGTATGTTAATTTTTTTGTAGTCTAATAAATCTTTGTTCACCAAAAGCTCTCTGTAAAGAATTACCTTCTTTACAGAGAGCTTTTTCCCACCATGAAGCAGTAAAAGTGAGCTTTAGGTATAACCATGACAATACTGAACATAATCTGAGAGCAGTGCTGACTTTGGGCCTTGTTTCAGTAAAGGAATGCAAACAGTGCTCACACGCCTTTTCAAAAGGTTTTAGAGACACACACACCATGCATAATCTGTTCCGCATAGTTTCACAGAGTGCGCGTCCCAGAGTCATAAAAAACACTCGATGGAAATTAAAAACACTTCATTTTCTCCTTGTATAAACACCCTGGTTGCTACGGTTGCCTTGGCAAATTAAATCCACTGCTTTCATGCAGAGAAGCTCAGCAGTGGTTCACGCAGTGTGCATTTGGTTATCAGCTGATGAGTATTATATTTTTTGATGAAAATGATATGTGATTTTTTTTGTTTTGTTTTGTTTTTCTCCCTGCAGATCACAGATATTTAGTTTAGTTTATTATCAAGTTTGTTTGTTTTTCATTTATTTAACTTATGACTCAGAAATGTAGCGGGGGCGCAGCTGGGGGGAAGACTAAGGCACAGCAGGTGGGACTGGGGCTCATGACAAAATAACAAATTTCAGCATCAAAGGGCTTTCAAACATCTGCTAAAAAAAATATTCCAATGCTAACAAAGGTTGACAAAGAAAATAGTCTGCTGTCATGTGCAGTAAATATTTGGTGGCAAGGCAGCAAATGAACCTTGACGTGATAATTATTCAGGCAATCAGTCGTTGGTAGCACTCATGGTGCATTATATCTGATGCATAAGAGAGAAAATATTTTGCTGGGAAAAGATTTTTGTTTATGCAGTTTATACTATAATAATACAACTCTGCAATACATAGTAGTCTACATCATATACTACTATATGAACTAAGTTGTGTTCTTATGCTTTTAGTTTTTATACCCTAATTTTTAGTTGTAATGTTTAATTCAAAATATGTGTAATATACAAAGTCTAAAATACTGTGTTGATAATCTTCTAATTTGAATCTGTTAGTCAGGACAAATAGCTCTAAATCCACTCATTTAGAGCTTTGGTAATTTTTTTATTATAAATGCTGTTATAGAAGTCAAAGTTTCTGCATTTTCTTTTTGGAAGTTAGCTTGAACATTGAGTCTACTCTTTGAGATCTATTACTTGAACATCCATCTCCATGTCACATTTCTTTCATGTCAGATTAAAGCTCCGTGATAGGCATCTAAACACTTCCTTTGCCCTCCGGTCCACTCACTGCATTATGGGAGCGAAGCTTCAATAACAAGCACATTTTTACTGTGGAGTGTTTTGTACAGGATCTAAGGCAGTAAAATGGATTTAGTGGATTATGAATGGTTTATTCTTAATGGAAGCTCACATCAACATTACCATGGTTATAAAAGAAAAGCAATGCCTCCAAATATTTTCACAGAAGCCTTTGAGAGTACCTTTTTACAGCAAAGCTGCTAAATTATATTTCACGCAAACAGGATGTCCTTGTCACATTGATTATATGAACAGTGAATGAATGAATGAGTTTTATTCAGTCGCTTAAATCTACATTTTTCATTGAGGATTTTCCTCAGTGGGCTGTTCATCTTCTTGGCTTTGTTTTATGCTTGCTTTGTATTACATCCTCTTGAACACACTTGTCATCTGAGATTTCCTTTTCAACGGGGAGAAGTAATTCATAAGTGATAAAACTGTAAGCTTTGACTATATGTCAGAGCATTTTGCAGCTTTGACTGTTTCTGCTTATCTTCACATTTTCCATGTGGAAGAAAGAAGAGACACAAGAAGAGTGTGATGTACTCATTTGATTCATTAGAAGGAAGTGCTCTTGAAAGCCTTGAATTATGTATGAAATACTTTCATTCCTTTGGCCGTCACCTACAGATGCTTTTATGCACCTTTCTTTTTTTTTTTTAATGAGTGGGAACAACATTAAGTCCACCTAAACCTGAGGTTTGTGTTATTTTACTCAGTGGTGTCATCATGGTTGGATACAACTTGGGTCCTTCTTGAAGCATGCCTTGACGCTCAGCAGGCATTTTGGCAACACCTCTGTGCAAGCGTTTCTGCTTTAGTCTAAAAGATTGGGTTGACAGTCATAACTTACATAATTCCTTACTGGAACATAAAAACGATTAAATAAAACTCTTCAAAACTTTCCCCAGTGTCACAGTTCATCATGGTTTTATTTGTAGCTCTGTCCCGAGTGCTGACAGGATCAACATCTTTGGCTGTTTGCGCCAAGTCACTTGAACGAATGCCATCTTAAATCCTATTATAAATACACTACCAAGAAAAATGATAAGGACATCTATAAAGTACTCGTAGAATCACTCATAAAGTAGATATATGGTAACTAAATAAATCGGACCCAGCTTTATAAATATGAGCTTTACTTTTTGAAATCCAGTATTTAATTAGAATCATAAAACCAATGCTCTGATTTTGCTCTAGAACGCTAAAATAAACTTAGCACTAAAACTATATAGACTTTTTGGGGGGTAGATTTCTAAGAAATTCTTTTTTGTCATGAGCCTCAAACTGTAAAGGTGGTCCAGTAGCAAACTAGCAGCAGGTAGGCCAGTGCTTAGAGGCTGCCGGTGATGAGCATAGTGCAGGCATGCTTAGAGCAGCTGAGTGAGATGGGTTAGATTTGCATAACATCATGTACTGAACTGTCTAATGCTAACATCATCCTGTTGCAATGGTTATTCACTGTCATTTCACTGTACCAAATATTTTACGTTATACACAGAAATGTTTTCTTTTGTATGTCACAGTATTAACCCTATACAATATCATAGTCTGTTTTGACTTCTAATCTTTGTCACCTTTTCCTTCATGAAAGTGACAATAAGTTTACAAAAAAAGTTTTCTATACTGTTAACAGAAACAGAACCGTACATCTTAATGTTTTGCAGCCATTGAATTGGAAATGACTTGGTTTTTTCAAGTAATCCTAGAAAGGGGGAGAATAGACACTGCTGAGTCTGCCCCGTTCCCTGGGATAGCCGCACTGTTGTGGCATTGAGTGTTCTCACTATCGCTTCCTATCTACACACTGGCAAACTGTTGAGGTATTTCTTGCGGTGATTGGTTTTAATGCTAGGTTTTTTAATAAATCAAAACTAAAGTTTTAGACCTGCATGCTTTGCTTATTATCCATGATTGTTCCTGTATTTAGCCTCTTTTTTTTAATTTTATGATTTGTCTTTATTTTGTGAACTAACCATAGGAGTCCTTTAAATGGACAGGGTTAATCACGTGAGTCCCATGTCAACATGTAGCATGATAATAGGCTGCCTCTGGAAGGTTAGACAATAGTTAGAGAAGATGCATATTGTGTGCTTAGGACCGAAAAGCAAAGCATACCAGGCATTTACAAAGAATTAACGCTTCCTTTTTTTAAGTTGTTTTTTTGTTTTTTTGTTGTTGTTTTGTTTTGTTTTTTCTTTTAAGCTATACACAGCTATCCATTTTGTTGGATTAGTGATTACCATAGATGTCAGGTCTCACTAAAGGAATAATGGTTTAAATAATTAAGGAAATAGAAAAGGGGCATATTGTTTCAGTTATGTGGAGGGCGATGTTCAAGCTGAGATTTGGTTTGGAAACAAGTCAATGCTGGAAATGAAGCCAGAGGGTCAAATAAAGAAATGAGAGAATTAATTTGCAGCAGACTTTATCTGAAAACTTGAAATTTGCACTTATAGTCAGGCATTTAAAATGCCTGGCACTCATGAGTGTCTAATGTTTAGCTTCCTCCTTAAGAGATCCACAACATATACAGACACATAAAAAAATCACTGCACCTATAACCTCCTCCCCATCTTTGACCAACCCCACAGAAGAGCTGCAGTAATCTGCGAGTGTCTCTGCAATCACTCATTTGACATTGGATATAAGATTTCAAAACGAGGAGCAACTTTAATATCTTAAGTGCTTGAAAAGGGAAATCTCATTTGGGGATTGTTGAGGTGCAATTTCACCCTTGTCCAAAAAAAGGCTTAACCACTGAGTTCCTCTAGACAAGAATTAGGGCAAATACTTGTTGTGCCATTATCATACAATAAGTGGACATTAATGATTAAGATTAGAAGATGTTAGATTTTTATCACAGTAACAGTATGTTATTCTGTGTCTATCTGGTCCACTGTTTACTTAGGGAACTGTTTGTGTTCAAAGAGAGACACATTTTAACATTAAATTCTTATTTAGTATTATACATGAGAATTTCTATTCCTTAGAGTGAGACTGATCCATCTACCATTTAACATGTAAATGATATTCAGTTAAAATGTAACCTCTTGGATTAATCCTTTGGAAGCGTTAATTTTGAAGGGGACGGGTAATGTGCAACAAGTTTATTGTGTGATTTTTACTTGTTTGGTTTTTTTATTTTATATTTTTTTAAATCTTCAATTCTTTATAAAATGTTTTTTCACATGCACTAGTTCTTGAAATGTTTATTTCTGCACAACTGTTTAGATAAAAATGCAGAGAACGAGCAGTTTCTACACCTCACGAATGACCAAACAGCAGCTGTGTGCTTTAAATCCTGCCTCTTTGTGTGGAAGTTAATATCACCTGGTTTTTAATTTAACACTATAAACGCAAAGTTCAATGAAACAAAATGTATTCCTAAAATTTCGGTAAATCATTTTAGTCATGCATGAAACGACGTGACGATTGCTTTCAATGTTTTTCCTGTCGTGTTTTAAAAAAAAACAAAAAAAAAACAGTCCAGAGTCAGATGTGGGCCAGCGCTCCCAGTTCTTTGACAAAGACTGAGCTGTTTGGTTAGAGAACTCATTTCACAGCATGATGACATTTAGGCCCCGAACAACGGCAGTATTGTTTTTGTAACTGGCTGAAACAGACAAAAGAAATTTCCATCATTAAGCTGCAAGAAATGTTTTGGTTGGTCGATTATTTTCTGTATCCTTCAGCAGAATGATCATATTTTATATTAATAGCACCTTTTTTAAAATATAGTTTTTATTTTATTCCTGTGTAGTTTTTTCTCCTTGCTGTCCACATTTTACCTGCAGGTGAAATTGTTTCCACACTTTAATGCTGTTTGAAAACTGTAAATTTGTGAGGGGGAGGGGACACAGTGCTGTTTGCTCATTCATTACTGCTCCCAGAAAGTTACTTTATCACTGCTGCAACTGGCTATGGTTAACACAGAGTGCACAGACTACTTAGAGTTATTTTATTATGTTTTTTATTTTTTTATTCTCTTGCTCATTTTTCTTGAAACAACATGAGGACAAGTTCACTTTAGCTTCACATTCTCAACAAAAGAAGAGTGGTGTTGCTTGGGTGCTGCAGTTCGACCTTGATTTGTTCTCGCCCTAATCGTTCACTCTCTGGAGTTTGTTCTGAAGATTGCATCATAGTCTTCACCATCTTCTGATTCTCTGACTCATCTCTGGGGATTTCGTCACTTTGCCAGTCTGTCATTTTCTTTGCTGGCTTTTCCACGTGGACATTGACACAGAGAAGACAACATCACTGCGCTTTTGATGCGGCTTTGCAGAAATCCTTGAATTCTATCGGCGTTGGAGACGTGAGATGACAACCGCTTCTCATTCTTCGCAGAATGCTCCTTGATGTAGCCCGTTTGACGCGGTCTACGGATGTGATCTCCTGTGGATGCAGCGGATCATTTCATACATGTTCAAGTGCATGTGCTCAGCTGTCTTAACCATGTCCGTTTGCAGCAGACGTGTTTCCTTAATTATGTGGAAACAAGTGAAATCTTTAAGATGCAGATGATCCCAAAGGGATCAGTCGTCATCTGTCATGAAGATGACGAAGAGGATGTGAGAGAGGGTAGAGCAGCACAGGCTATTTCTATACATCTGTGTTCGTCTGTGTGTGCGAATATTTGCTTAATGAGTGTGCGTGCGTGCGTTTATGTATGTATGTGCGTGTGGGGGTGTGTGTGCCTGCGTGTGCGTGCTTGGGTTTGTCTCATTTTGTTTGTTTTATTTGTGTAAATGGAGCATACAGTGAGTGTCTCTAACACTCCCTTTTCTGTTGTGCAGTATGAGGAATGCCAGTGGGCTGACTGCTGCTGACCTGGCCCACGCGCAGGGATTCCGGGAGTGCGCTGAAATACTCTCCAATGCCCAGAACTTCCAACAAAACATGGCTCAGTCTCATAACGGGGTTTTTCTGAATGGCATGAGCCAGAATGGGGGCCACACTTACCCCACCATCCAGGGACGCAGCTTCTTGAATGGTATGCCCAACAGAAAAAGGTCTTTCGAAGGCATGGAAGCAAACCCTGGAAAGAAGGCTAGAACTAACGGTAAGTTACTAAGCTGATCAGGTCTGTTCAGATACTTTTTTTTTTTCTCTTCTGTTACCTTTTAAAGGAAATTGAAACTTTCAAGACATTATTACCCCTCAGCCATAAAAGGTTGATGGCATAGTGTCATGCACACCAAAGTTTGTGAATGCAATAACTCGAGAACGAGACAGTATAGGATTTTGAAATTGATGCCATCGAGTTCAAATCTCAGTGACCTCGACCTCAAGGTCAAAGGTCAAGATAATCTGAAAACCAAGTGAAGTAGGATTTTGAAATTGATACCATCAGTGTATCTAGGAGATTAAGGGGGTAGGTCTCTGCAGGTATTTACTTTTTAAAAAATATTTTCTGAAGTCTTTCCTCCAAAGGGTCTTGTTAGACTTAATTCACATTTTATGTGAGTCACAGCAATAGTGTGACACAGTGACTCTTTATTGATTATAATTCATTTTCCTGATATTAATTGATAATGTTGAAACACCAAAGGATGTTGGGTACTCAAACTTTTTTACACTCAGCTGTTTAATTTATTTCTAGCATGCATGAATGACAACAAAAAATAATTCAGTTTTGGTGAATTGGAGATCAGCAAATTGTCATCTACAAACTATATTCTTCCTTTCATCACATGACCAAGTGTCTGCATGTATTTTTAGGACAAAATCTGGGTTAATTGTATCTTCTAAGCAAATCTTTCTTTAAATGGATGGAAGAAACATGTCCTGGCTCTCAGCTCACTGATTTTTCCACCCGTCTTGGCTCTCAGGTTTTTGTGTGGAACCCAAATTGCTTAACGGGAATGGGCCACTAGATGGAGCTGGAGATGCGCAGATGGAGAGCATGAACATGGAGCTGGCAGCGACTGTAACCTCAGGTGGGCCAGGAAGCTTTGCATTTGGGATGAATGGGGTTGCACCATCACAAGGGCCGGGGCCCATGGATCAGGGGGGACCAGCCAGGTCGAGCCCCACAGCTAAAGAGCTGGAGGTCATCACTGTGGCGTCAATGCAGACCCCCTGTCGCTGCACCAACTCTTATGCCTACTTGTAAAGGGCTTGTGTGTGAAATGGCACACGCTAATGTTCCCATTTGTATGTTTGTTGTACGTTTCCTTTTTGAGTAATGCACAGATATTGAAATACATTTGTTTTGATTTGGTGGAGAGCTTCCTTTGAAAGATATTTAGCTGTGTGCGTGCGTGCGTGTGTGTGTGTTGTATTTTCTACTTTTCCATGTACCTGATTATACTCTTAAGGAGAAAGGCATTAATATGTGTTTGTTATACAGATATGTAGTCAGTGCATACGTCCGATTATACTGACCGTTCTCGTGTAATGCTTACTTTTTATTAGGTTTTAAATAAAAGGATGATTTTGTTTTGCACAATTATACCACGTTGTTTGCATTAAAAGTGCAAATGTTTATATTGGCTTCATAAAAAAATATTTAGTCATGTCTTATTATAACGCTTATAAGCGTGTGCATTATTGTATAATAAGGAAAACTTCATTTGTCACCTGATGTTGTGAACACCAACCTTCTGCTGCCAACACCAAAAAAATAGTAATGTTCGAGTTTGTTTTTCTCCCAGTTTAATAAATCCGTAAATATTGTTGATTTAAAATAATATTTAATAGGTGACATTTATGTGAAATTGGTACCTAAGCACTTTTTAAAACATACATAAAGAAAGTCTCTGGAAATTTTGCATTTTATATTGAAGAATGACTTTATGCCAAAGCATATCTGAACATGAATGTAGCTTTTAAAATTTACATAATTCACTGTGCAGCTTTCTTGGAGTTTCTAGATGCCCTTTAGTAACATTTACTGGTCCATGAGAGTAGAATTGGTTAACCCCTCTTTTTCACCTTTGTCAATGATTGGTCTGAAATATGATGAATGTTTACTGTGTGTGTGTGTGTGTGTGTGTGTGTGTGTGTTGGCGAACTTTTAAGGTAACTAGCAGCAAGGCTTGCATTTGCGTGTGTTACAGAAGAATACCCAGTGTGGGTTTGTTTTTTGTTTTTTTTTTAATTAATATCAGGCCATATTGCAATCGGTTGTTATGTACAAACAGTCCTGCTGAAAAAAAAGTTTGCATGGTTTTTTACACTTTGCAAAAAGCCTTATTTGTTAAGCTGCGTTAAGTAATCCAAACAGTAACTTAATGTATGCTGTGTTCAAATTTTATAGACGCTGGGGGGGAATTCTTTCTGTATTTTGTAGTACTATTTCATGTTGAACATGGTTTTTGTTTTTGTTTTACGTGGCAGAAGGTTTGAGTGTGTAGTCTTTGAATCTGGGGCATCAAATGTTTTGAGTACTGAGCAGATTTAGCTTTGTACTTGACTGCTTGACATCATTAAATGTGTATAAAGTTTATAAATGTGGCCTTTGTTTTCTTGGTGTATCCTCGTGCTCTTTTTTTTTTTTTTTTTTTTTTCTCTTCTGTTTCACAACAAATGTGTTTTGTTTTTTGTATGAATCGAGATCGCGACATTTTTCAGATGATTGCAAATACAGTGCCTTT